>NW_005842500.1:472864-473582 GCF_000455745.1 Alligator sinensis | reverse complement strand
AGATTGACCCCCACCCACCCCCCAATAATCAGATTCTGTATATGGAATATTCATACATTTGTTATAATTTTCCATGCATAGAATCTTATTATTTGAGATTTATCTTAAATAAAGATACCACGCAACTCCCTGCTGCCCCTAAAAAGGCCCTCCTTGCTCCCTTCCCACGCTGGAGGGGCAGGCGCCTCCCCCGCCCTGCTGCAGGCCCACCTCCCAGACAGGTTACCCCAGCACCAGCAGGCACCCGTCCCCCTCTCACACCCATCCCCTCCCTACACACACAAGTGCGTGCGCGCACGCGTCCTGGCCCTTCAGTTCCTCCCCCTGTAGACTTACCTGCGTGAAGCTGCCGGGGCTCCTCCCACCCTACCTGGCTGCATGCATGTGCGCACACAGACACATGTGATGCCCCCTGCCTCCAATCATCCTCCCCCACAGCCCCAAGCAGCTCCTTGATAGGGCAAGCCAGGAAGTGCCAGGAAAAACGTTGATGCTAAGCAGAACAAAATCCTGTACGTTTGTTGATATTTAAAAAAACTGCCTGGATGGAGATGGGAGGACCCAAAAACAGGACATATCAGGAAAACCTGGACATATGGTAACCCTAATAAGGGGGGCTGTAATAGAGTGGGGGGGCTAGTAACAGGGCTGGCAGTGGTGGGACAGGTAGTAGGGAGCAGATAATATGAAGGTGGTGGGGCAGGCAGGCAGGTTGGCC
>NW_005842500.1:448796-472854 GCF_000455745.1 Alligator sinensis | reverse complement strand
CACTTCCCCCTCCTTTGTGCCTGCCCCCTGCAGCCTCAGGCTCCTGCCACCACTTTCCCCCACTTCCCCCCTCTGCTGCTTCTGTCTCCCACAGCTCAGATCCTCATCCTCCTCTGCCCCAAAGTCTCTGTCCCTCCACCTCCCCTTTCCCTTTGTTCTGGCACTGGCAGACTCCACTCCTGCTGCAGCCTAGGGCATGGAGCACAGCCCTAGCCCAGCCCCGCAGCAGCAGCACAGAGCTGGCACTGCTTTTACAGTGCCAGGCTGGGGCTGTACTCTGTGCTCCTGGCTGCAGTGAGGGTGGAGCCTGTTGGTGCTGGAGCAAAGGTAAGGGGGTGGGATGGGGAGGAGGAAGTGTGAGAGAAGCAGTGTGGTGGGGAGACAGATGACAGGAACCCAAGGCTGGGAGTGGGGAGCAATGTGGGATGCAAAGGTAGAGTGGAGCAGGCAGCATCTGTGGCTTCGGCCCCGACCTGGGGTTGGAGCTGGAGCCGGAGCTGGAGCTATAGCAGCTGCCTGCCCTGCACTGCCTTATACTTGATTCTAAGGTGAGGGGCTTCCCCACAACATGGGGGTCGGGGGGGGGGGGGCCTTATCTTTTAATTGAGTAAATATAGTGGCACCTCTTAACATATTCTTTGAACATCAGAGACTATTGGGAGGGTTTCCAATCTCTTCTTAACTTCTAGTATGCTCTATGTGAAATTTAGATTGCCAAAGTGTAAACTGCTGCTTTTTCCTACAGTAATAGCAATCATAAGTATTTGGTAACCCTTTCAATGATCTACAGGCATGTGTGTAGTCCTTTTTTGAACTGGGTCTCATTGAAATATTTACTTTCACTAAGTGGAAGATAAGATTATTAAGTATAACAACCTTACAAAAGACTTGGCTTGATATCTGAAATTTAAGGCCGAGACCCTGGCATTTTCACGTCACTATTTTTCCATACCTTAACATACATTGAAGTTAGTGCTGTTAGAATGTTAGAATTAATTAATTGCCAAACTACAGTGAATTGAATCTAATGAAACAAACAGATACTTACTGATGGAACAGTATATATTGTTAATAATATTGGAGTTCTTAATTAAAAGAAATTTCATATGCAGACACTGTTGAATCTCTTAAGCCCCTTCAACGCATTATATTTATGCCACAATTAAGGTGTTAATCATAGCATAAATGACAAGGGTGCTACACATGCACCCAGTTCAAGTACAATGAAATGGCAAAGGAGCCATAAAATTAATCCACGTATAATGTAGAATGATTTTATGGCTATTTTGTATGGCACCTTAAATTGAACATTTCGCCAGGCCAACAATCAGCTGATTGTCAGCGCAGGCCAGGGTTTGGATATGGCCCCAATGCAATCCCCACCAGACCAACAATCACCTGATTGCTGGCCCCAGCCCTATGGGCACCCGTCTTTCAACTTGACAGTGAAGAGGAGTCTTGGCTCATAATCCCAGTCTCACTCTGCACTGATCACTGATCCCAGAATCATGTCTTCTGCCATGCGATCGTGGGGTGGAAAAAAGTGCAGTTGTTGGGAATAGGGATCAGATCCTGTGGCACATTTAAATGAACGTCTGCCAGGGACTTTATATATTAAAAGTATGGTATATACTGGATTAACTCTTCCGGTAATAGTACACACTTTGTGAAAGCAGTTTGAATGAAAAATTCTCATGTGCTATAGTTGCTAAAAGGGATTTACTTAGAGTAGTGTGTTTCTATTAGAAATTCTAGTTTATTGGCATCATGCTTTACATTTAGTCCATTTACTAGATCAGTCTAAGCAATGATTTAGTGTCATAAGCGAAGATATGTCACATCTGGACAAAAGCAATAATATTGATTTTTCTTGGCCTTGTCAATTCCAGTTTAAGACTAATTTTGTACCATCGGTGATATTTTATTTTGTCAAGATTTTATTTTGCCTTAATGTGCTCCAGCTATTCAAACATAACCTAATGAGTGCTGAGGATGAAACCACTCTAAACACATATTTGCTAAACACATATACTGCCTATGCCAAAAAACAAAGCAGATGAGAGCAGTTAAAAATTCTGGAGGTGTTGAAAGACGCTCTCAAGGCTTTGTTTCCTTGAGACTGAAAATTTGAACTCATTATTTTATTAGTTAAGTATAAATCAAGAGGATCCATCTAAACTATGAAATTTAATTTGTGATTGTATATGTCTGATAGAAAGCATGCATGCAAGGGAGTTTCCTGTATTATTTTTGTATGTTTACTTTGACCTGGATGTTCATTCCATTTGGTGACCATTAAAAGATTTTATCATTTAGAAGAACAGTCCTGAGACCCCCTTTTCCTGCCCAGTAATTGCAAAAAAGATTTATCTAGTAGGGATAAAGAGATCATAGTAATCATTGTCCTCCCTGTGTAATTTACATTGTAAAACTAAATACAAGTTATTCTTTTACTTTTTGACCTTGGTATTGAACTTATGGGTATTTTAGATGCATATTTTATAAGAACTATTTTAATTTAGCTGTATTCCTAACCGGAAAACTACAGTGTGTATGTATGTATCTGAATAGGAGAGAAAAATACTTAGTCTGCTTAGAGGATTTTTCTTACCATATAGCACAATATGGTTCTCCGGGTTCATAGCAAGGGTTCAAAGAGACACTATATCAAGTCAAATAAAAAGTAATACTAATATTATAATTGAAGACATTTTGGGTCCCACAGATTAATAATTGCTGCATAACTAGGGTGAGTGACCATATGTCCCAGATTGGCCAGGACAGTCCCGGATTTCGGAGGCTGTCTTAGCGTCCTGGCCATTAGAGAAAATTGAAGCAAAAGTTCCAAATTGGCAGGAACCTGCCTGCACAAGTGGGTGGGTTTGCACCAATCCAGGACTTTGGCCTCAATTTTCTCCAAGAAGCCCAGCCGTTGGGGTTGGGGTTGGGGTTGGGGGAGGGGAGGGGAGGGAGGGAGACGGGTGCGTTCTCGTACATACACATTGCACTGCCCCATCCAACCCCGCTCCTGGGAGTTGCGGGGCCAGGGCTATGTGTGTATGCGTGCATGTCCCCTCATCCCAGATTTTTTTTTACCTCATCCCAGATTTCCCTCAAATAATTATGATCACTTTGTGTATAACTGCTAAATATGGCTGTTACTAATGTGTAGTGGTTACAGAGATTCTCTTTTACTCATGCTTTTCTTTTATATTCCACTGTGAATCCATTATCAGCTATCTTGTTCTAGATATAAAGTGAAAGCAATAACAACACATTTGAAAGCACTCCTTTATAAAATAGATCTAATTTCCCCCTGATACACAGCTCTTACACTGGGGGGGGAGGAGGGGGCATGAAAAAGGAAAAGATAATCTATAATGACATAACAAGACAGCTGAGAGGCTAAATGGGATGTCCACCACTACGAAGAAGAGCATCAGAAGACCAGTATGTCATTCACATCACATGTAAATCTTCAAAATGGGGTCTGGAAGATAGGCCCTTCTGTTTCAATGAACATTACCCCAAATTAATAAAATCTTTGATTTTCTTCAATTTATAGCTCTATTTTTTCCAAAGATTGTCCAGTTGTAGAAAAAAGTTGAATTCATTCAGTTGTGGCTTAAGCAAAGCCTGCTGAAGTGAATGGAAAAACTCCGATAAACTTCACCAGGACTCAGAACAGGCCACTTAGCTGTTTCACAAACAGGAAAACTAAAAAAAAAATTTTTTTTAATTACCCTGTTGAGCAGAATTATGTTTTTCCTATTTTGATGCTCTGTGCTGCTGATCTGTGCTACTGCCAGGTAAAGTGAAAAAGACCCCAGCCATAGTTATGTCCAACAAGTAAAGAAGGAAAATAAAAATAGGCCTGATTTGTTCCTCCATTAAGAAAGCCTAAAAGAAAAATCTTTGCAAAGTTCTTCCCAGAGAACCTTGTTTTCCATTGCTCTGCCCCAATAGTGAATTTGCCCTTGATCTAGTTCTAAACCCTATCAATCAAGTGGAAACAAACAGGACCTGTCTTGCCTAAGTTGTCGTTGTGTTGACTGGATATGAACCCTGACTTTTTAATGGTGATCACTGATGTGCAGTAAGTACAAGTATTAATGCAGCTGGAAATTAATTGGAAACCTGGCTTGTTTCAGTCTGGTGAATATAGTTTTATAACTTCTCCAGGATAACTGCTAATGCATCTACAAATGCAACCCTGTTGACAAGCCACTGCTGGCAAGCGTTTCTTTTTTTCATAATAGTCAAAATACCGTTTGGTAATGCAGCTACATTAACCAGTTGAAGGAACCAAACAAAGATAACCTTTAATTACTAGCCATCCTCCTGTTAGATGGATGCATCATTGGTTTAATAATAACTGTCTGGCACTAGTGCCAGTTCTCAAGACCATTATAATTTGCTCTCAAAGGGGAAAGAAAATCTCTCACCAAGGAAAAGAGAAAAGCAACAGTTTACAAAATACTTTCAGAGAAATAAACATACACTAATGATATTTCAGAAGCTCTGCCAAGATTTTAAGCCAAACTGTAAGGAAGACTAGTAAATGAGGTGACCAAAGAAAAAGCTCTTCCGGCAACTCTTAGCTCAGAGCCCTTTACACAGTGTTAATGGGGGGTAGGCCATATTGTTTTAAGCAAGTAATCAGTAAATAAGCAAATGCCTTGTGCTATAAATAGGGCAGCTTTGGAAGACCTTTATCATATGGCTACAAAGTGAATTTCAACTTCCTATCCCACTGTTCTAAGTTACCACATTATTTCATTCAGTCAATCGCTTTCAGAAGATATCTACAATGGAGAATTGTATGTGAAGCACTCAGATATAAAACCATGTCGGCCCAGGACATTTTTGTTTAGCTTTTAAAACAGATACTGCCTCCCCTGAGTATGTTGAGTACTGCTTTGCCCTATTTACTCCGCAGTAATCCATTCTTCAGTCTTCAGAAGTCAAAGACTTTCTTCGTTGCTTTTGTGATTATTTGAAGTACGAATGCAATTTTTACATAATTACATACGGATCTAGATAGGATTAGCTTTACCAGGGTACATGGCCTGTGTCAGCTAAAAGTTTGTGTATCTGGGAGGATGCAGCACTGTAAAGCAGCCCTGACTTCACCAGCAAAACTTGTCTGATTTTGGCTGTGGAAAATGTTCAGAAAGCATTGCTGTCAGACGCACTAAGCCAGTGAGTCTCAACCAGGGTGCTGTGACACCCCGAAGTGTCATGAGAGCCTTTTGAAGGGTACTTGATGGTATCATGCAGTATTAGCACTGTTAGATGTGCAAATACATACACAATTCACAAGATAAACCCCAAGATTTCGAATAGGAATTCATAGCATCAAAAACATTCTGAACCATTGTGGTCTTTCTGAGTTCTTTTCAACGGAAAAATTGCTCTGTTTTTTTCCTATAATCAAAAAGCAAGTGAAATTTAAGAGCTGGCATTTTCTGAGTACCTGGAGTGTAATAATGTTGAAAACTACTGTCCTAGATGGTCTCTGCTGGCAGCATCCCATCCACACATTAAAGCTAACATTTCCCAGTGACATCTCTCAAGAAGAGATGATAGAAATAGTGTCCATGCCACTGGAACTCAGTTCCTTCCAAGGTTGTGACCACCCAAGTCTCTTCCTATATGGTTTTAGACAAGCATTTGGGGAACCTCTGGGGTGGTTACTTCATGAAGATCATCAATAGAGGTGTTAAACATGGTAGTACATTCTGTTATTGTGACCATGTAACAGCCCTGCTGCTTTCATGGAGGGGATTGGACCACATGACCCTGGAGCTTCCTTCCAATCCTATGATTCTATAATTCTTCGAAGTAATGTGTCTAAATATTTACTGGCTGATTGACTGGCTGTTTTTATTTGCAGTGCCAGGTTCACAAGAAGATGATACGTCAGGGGGAAGAATCAGGAAGTTAAGTCTTGGACAGTATGACAATGATGTTCCAGGACAGCTACCAGTTACCAAGTGTGGATGGATGAAGTCTACTGGTATAGACCCAGCTTTAAATCCAGGATCACTAATTGCTGTAGGGGAGACTAAAGAGGTAAACAAGGAGGTATTATTCCAGAACGGTTTTAATGGAATGAGTGGCCAGCATGGAATCCTATATTCAGGAGCAATGTTAGGGTATAAGGAACTAAAATGATACAGGAAAGTTGAGTTGTTTATGTGGTTGCATCATGATCTCTGATAGGCCCTGGATGTTAAAGGAACAGACCAATTGCATGCATCAGACAAAGGCTTAGAGGTTGAATGGCATCCCTCTCTTTTTCTCTGTGTATGGGTGGTAGGTATGTATACATGCACACACATGCCTGCATCTTAAGTGCACAAACATCTACCCATTAGAAAAATGGATCAGATAATATGAAAGCTTGTATAATCTGGTGAAAAATGGCATGCTGCTCAGTAGTGACATGATGAAGTTCATGACAGTTGTTTTACTACTCTATTTCTCTTCCAGAAATGTGTGGCACATTATCAAGAAGGCCTTGATGAGGTTGATTGTGAAATCTTCTCTCCAACCAAAAATGGGAATGAACCTGTCCCACCTACCCCAGCTTTTCCACTATCACCTGAGACACCATATGGTGAGTAAACATCTGCATCATTTATAATGTTTCTAATATGCTGCTTTTAATATCCCAAATTTATAGAACAATGGTTGTTTTTTCTTCTCTTACAGTGAAAACTCCCCCATATTACCATCAAGTGACTCTATCAGGCCAGCAGATCACTAGCCTACCTGAACTGTACAGAAGCAGTCATGGTAAGAGCTGTACAGTATTTCCTTTTTTCATTTAGGGTGACATTCATCTCTGTAGCATAAGTACCAGTTATGGATTACATACACCAGGAGTTAGGTAGTGAATATTGCTTTGCGCAGGTCATCGGCAGAGAGGTCAAGTTCATCCTCCTCAAATAGCTCTGTGCCAGAGCCAGTCGTTAATGATGCATAATTATCATTCTGCCTGCACATCAACAGATAATTTAATAATCTGTCAAAATTGTACTGGCAGAATTTTGGATACAGTTTTTGCAGTTTGTCGGCACTGGCTGAACATGAGGAGAGATAAAGCTGAAGGTGGAAATGATGGTTCTTAAGTCTTCTTAAGCAAATTGAAAAATATTGTTGCAAGCTTTTTTGTCCCTGCACAGTTTAGTAATAGTCGGACATGAAATAAACCATCTTTCCTGTTGCACAGTGGCTTGCAGTAGATGACTATATGAAAGAATTATGGCCAGATTCTCCAGTGTGATCTAACTGTGCATGGTTTGCAGAGCATTTTCTTTGTTGGCCATAGCAGCCTGGTGGTAAGAAACCCTGGCATATGGATCATTTCAGGGGCACAATGCAAAGAGTCCTCCATTATGTTTAACTTGTTTAAAGTTGATTCAGTGCTGTGCCGTCTTCTACCTTAATATGTTTTGACTTCTTTAACTATGAGTTAAGGCCCTACTCAATTTCCAATTTTGCAGTTATTGCTGAAACCACAAAAAATGGTGATTTCCTTAAACACCATGAAGAACAGCGGTTTCCGCAATTTTGTGCAGAATTGCTGGGAAAAGAAACTTACTAAAAATAAAATGCTCTCTCCTCAGTGGGAGCCAGTGGCCACTGCGAGTTGTGGGGAGGAGCCACTGGCATGAAAGGGAGCAGCCAAGATGGCAGCCTCCCCCTCTTCTGTCCACGGCTGATTGGCCAAGAGGGATGCCTTTTGTGCAAACCTGCTGCTCTCTACCAATCCATATTTAGAACCTAATTATTGGGGGGTCGTCTTCTAGTTGGGGTCATCTTATATTCAAGTAATATGGTAATAAAGTTTCTGCTGGCAGAATTTGTTCTTTATTATTGTTATAAATATAATAGATTGGAACTCTACAAAACAATTATTGCACCTGCCGTAAAAGAAATAGAGTCCATCCTCTCTCTGCCTCCAGTGACTCCTTCCAACTTCTGGCTTCCTGATTTGAGCATGTGTCATTTTTTAATTTGGATACTTTACCTTGCAACAAAATGTGGATCAGTTTGTGTTGCACTGGGCCATCAAGAGGGCCCTTTGCAAGGGTGGAAGACAGGCAGCTGGTCCTACATGTGTAGCCCCACAAGAGGCGTAGTGGAGGAAGTTTGTCTCCAGTGACATGGTGTTTTCTAATGCTGACAAATGTTTCATGCTTGGGCCCTGGGAGGACCACATACCTTTGTACTTTCACTACTTGCTTCTAATATTTGTGTAATAAATGTTTAAAAAGTCCAAAAAAACTTTCCTCTGCCCTGCCTCTCCCAACCTCCCTCTTTCTCTGTTACCTTTTTTATGGTCCTACACAGTTAATATATAAAAAGCAAAACTGTTAAGTAAAACAGTGATGTATTTGTGTAGTCACTTTTCAGACTAGAGCCACAGTTTAAGCTGATGTGAAAGGGCCACTGTCCAGTTTGAACTGTATATCAGATTCCCAGTATATAAAATGGTGACAACTCTGTTTACTTTTCCATAAAAATGCATTAACGTCCTCTGAAGGAAGGGGCTGTGTAGCTATGAAGTACTGTAGGCTACCGTTATAATTTAAAGCATAGATCTGAATGAAAAAACCTCTTCAAACAC
The DNA here is from genome assembly GCF_000455745.1 of Alligator sinensis. NCBI lineage: Eukaryota > Metazoa > Chordata > Crocodylia > Alligatoridae > Alligator > Alligator sinensis. The sequence continues at coordinate 464,216 of NW_005842500.1, read as the reverse complement.
CCTTGACAGGAAAAAAATTTGTGCTAGTTCTTAGCTTTATTTCCTGAGGTTGCCCCAAATAATTTAACAGAAATAATGCAGGATAGTGCTTCTCATTAAGTATCTCCATAGTGTCTGATTTTGTTTCTTTTGCTTTTTCTTGTTGAGAAAAACTTGCTCAAGAGTGTTCAGTCGGTGCACGTAGTGTCTGAGTAGAACTGCAAATTGGTTGCTAATATTTGTATTATAGAGAGTGAGAGGAGGAGATGAATGCAGTGGTTTAAGGAACTGTAGTAGAAGCACATATTTCTTGCAAAGTCTTGTTTGTTAGTTTTAAAGGACCATTATGCAAAAGATCAGACTACTTTTTCATCATGTAGGCCAGAGATGTCTAACTGGCAGTCTGCTGGCCACATGTGGCCTATGAAGGGTTAATATGTTGCCATCGTGTTCCCAGTCACAAACACTCCTCCCATTGCTTCTGTTGCTGGGGGCTCTGAGCTCCCCTTCTCTCTTCCAGCTCTGCTTCCTGCCCCTCTCCTGGGGGCAGGGCAGCATGGTGGGAGGAGGATTGACAAAGGGGGAGTCTGTTGTCTGTGCTCTGCATGCAGAAGTGGTGGGGGAGAGGGAGTAAGCTATCTGTGCGAAGGTGGGGAACCCACAAGTTGAACAGCCCTGATTTAGGCAATATAATTTCACTCAGTATTTCATGCATTGGCTCCAGTAACTTGTGAACTAGAAAGATCTCTTAGAAAGAAATCAGTTTCTTCTTGACATCAGGTTGATGATAGAGAATCCACTATATCCCTGCCAAGATGTTCTGTGATTAATTATTCTTATTGGTAAGTATGTATGCCTTATTTTCCATTTGATTTTATTTCCCTGGTGGGATTTTTCAATTAGCTTCTTGCCCAAGGGGCTTCTGATCAAGCTGAAAAAATTTAAGATTAAGGTTTCCAAACTGGAATGCCCTACCAAAACCCCCAGAACCTGATTCATCTTAATCATACAGTCTTTTCTCAATGGCTCTGCCCCATCTATATCTTTTCTTCACTTCTGTAGCTCCTTAAACGTGCCAGTGTTTCAAAGCAACAGATCTCCTACCTTGGGGCAGCATCCTAATCACACTTTTCCTAACTTGCTTGGTGACACGGCACTTGGTAAAGCTCATTAAATTTCAATAAATTGTTTCCACAGTTAGATGGATTACTGAGTTTCCAGCCAGGGCAGTTTATAAATAGGTCAGTTTTATGTAAATCTCACCAAAAGAAAAGGAGGGTTCAGATAAAGAAAGCACAGATATAGTTTGAGAACTAGTATTTATCTAATAGGATATTCCTGTGCTGAAGAAATAGTGATCTCCTCTGTAGCCCATTCTGAATTTTCATGAAGTCTCTATTATGTTGAAGAACATACAGCTAATTGGAACCTCTTTGTCTAATTTGTTGTTCAAGTTAGAAACAGAGCTGTAGTGAGGTGGGTTTCTTTTCAAAGATTTGGACTCCAGGTCTCCTGTCCTGCCCAGGAACTCCCAGCTTTATACCCTCTTGGGCTCCAAGGCAAGGGCTAGAGCATTGACCTTGCCCTCAACCTTTGCCAAAGAACAAAACACATCTTCTGAAAATAGGGCCATGCAGTTTTCAAGAGATGGATACATTACTACTAGCAGCAGCCACTGAGCACCCAATCCAGGGGTTGGCAATATTTTGAAGCAGGGGCTGTTTTAACAGAGTTTAGCACTGAGCACAGGCCACTTCCAGCCTAGCCCAAGCTGGCATCATTACTGTTCCCCCTTCCTGACCCCCGACAGCAGGGGTGGGCAATAATTTCAGCTGGCAGTCCACTGAACGAGTTTTGGTGAGGGCTGCACACACAAAATCTTTAGATATTTAACAAATTATAGATAAAAAATAAACCATATACTAAAAATCAAGCATCTACTATAACATATTTTAATTCTATTTCAAAAAATAATTTTTGTCCTGATTTATGGTTTTTTTGAGTAGTGTATATAGAGGAGATTGCATAATAGCTCAAAATAAAGTCTTACTCTTGTATATTGGGGGGAGGTGAGGTGGGTTGGGCTGTGGTGTTTGTGGGGGTCTGCCCACACACGAGGTTCTTGGATCCAGAGTGGGGTGGGAGGAACGGGAGAGGGAAAGAAGTGGGGGTAGAGGATGTGGGCATCAGAGCTTGCCTGGGCAGTGTGGTGCAGGTGCAGTCCACCTCTCCCTCATCTGGCCCACAGCAGCTTCTGCAGCACTGGGCATGGGGCCAAGGCCTGCCTGCTCCTGCCCAACTCCCACTTGCACCTGCCTCTGCCCCACACCCACCGATGGCACCACTCTGACCCAGTTCCAGCCCTGGTCAGCGCTCATCATGCCAGGTGGGTGGAGTGGGTGGAAGGTGGCTGGGAGCTAGAGCTGGAGCTCCATACACTGTGGCAGGAGCCACCCAGCCACTGCTTCCCTGTGCAACCTGCTGTCCAGAGCAGCACAGCAGGGGCAGGAGGAAGAGGAGCCGCTGGAGGCAGGGGGCAATGAGCAGTACCCAGATGGCTGCTACGGCAGCAAAAGCAGCCCTGCCAGGAAGCTGTGCACTCTGGGTGGGGTCATGGCGGTGCCGTTGGCAGGCATGGGGTGGGTGCCAGCGGAAGTACAGCATAGGTTGCCCTGAGTGAGAGCAGGTAGGGCTCAGCCCCATGCAGAGCACCATGGAGGCAGCTGCGGGCTGGATTCGATCCATGGGCCAGATTTTGCCCACCCTTGCCCTAGTTTCACTCCTCCCCACTGTGCAGAATTCATAGGCTGGATAAAATGGCTGTGCAATCTATAGGTTGCCATCCCTTTCTCTAAAGTAGGCGCGGGCAAGATGCAGCCCGCAAACTGGATGTGGCCCGCCAGGCCATACTATCCGGCCCACAGGGCCCCTAAAAAATTTAGAAAATTAATATTTATCTGCCCCGGCTGCCTGTCATGTGGCCCCCGATGGCTTGCCAAAACTCAGTAAGCAGCCCTCCTCCTGAAATAATTGCCCACCCCTGCTCTAAAAGAAAGGAAATTTGTCCAGCTGCTCTTTGTCCTAACAGGGGTGGGAAAAGGCAAATGTAATGTTGCTAGGTATGTGAATACCAGTGTAAATGAATCTTTGTTTAACTTGTTATAATTACAACAGGTTAAACGATTAATCAGCCAAATACAGGAATGGGGATGCGTGTGGCAGCACTGCGTTCCAGCCTGTGGCTGTGCAAAGGCAGGAAGCAGGGGGTGCAGAATCTGAGGCCGCATTTTGCCCGCCCCTGCTTTTGAGAAAGGGATGGCAGGCTATAGATTGCAGAGCCATTTTGCGGCTATTAAGTATTAATCACCTCTCCTCTCCCCCACTCCCCTGTTTCTCTCTCCGTCCCTCCCTTCCAGTTCTTGCTGGAGCACCATAGGCTTCCTTGGCCTCCCAGACTGCACTCAGCCCCAGGCTAAACAATTACCAGTAAGCTAGAACTAGTATCACTGAGCTGATCAGTTAAGCAATTCATCATTTAACCTTTGACATCCCTACGTGTTTCCTTATCATATCTGTTCTACATATGGTGGGATGTTTGTCAAGCAGTAGTCATAAGTGTTGAGGGGGAAAAAAGGCCATGCTATAGTGCTGCTGTCACATTAGCAATATTGCTTGTTTATGATGAAAAATCTACACAATGTGAAGAGCTCTGTCTCCCCCGCCTCCCTTTCCATATGGAAATATGTCCAGGGCACAAAAGCAAGCATGCTGTGACTGCCTGGAACTTTTCTGAGCATCTGTGTTTATTTGCTCGATTCATCAGTGCATCCACTTCAGTGGGTCTTTGCCACAAGCCTGTCTTCAGTGACACAAAGGTGATTTTTTTCCCCAATAATTAATAATGTATAATTATTGTAGGATTATTGTACATAATTAATGCAGGATAAGAATTAATTAATGGTAATTATAATTATAATAATTATATTAATTAATTATAATAATAATTAATGTAGGATAAAAATAATTATGTACATAATTAATGTAGGATAAGAATCCTAAGTGGACACAAGGCATTTGTAATGTTTGCCACAAGGTAACTGAGCAAAGTTAGCACTATTCTCCCCTGTCCCATGGTAAACCTTGCCTACTTGATACAATAAAACTAGAGCACAATCAGAAATGCAGACAAATTTGTGCCTGGTATTGCTACTGCAGTTCATGTAATGTACTGTAAACTGTCACATCATTTTTCATCACAGTTCATTGCATCTGTTCACAGTCAGTTCACCTCCAATAAAACTGTTCTTGACAAGTCCTTTATGACGTAAGTGTCAAAGCTTATTGGGTGCCATTCTAAAAGAAACCCAATGGCTGTGGACAGACACTCATTTGTAGTTCTGTAAAGTGCCTAGAGAGCTACAGGGGTGTACAGACATTCCAGACCTATGGCTGGAGCACTAGAAAGTCATCGCAAAGACTCACTCTTAAACCCAGGGACAGTAAGGGGCTGTTCTTTTGCTCCTCCCCCACTACCCCGAAGGAACCTGTTAGTGAGCCTCATCGCTTACTGACAGCCTGCCCTCTCCAGCAGTTGTCAGTGATCAGCAGTTCTTTGCTACCACAGGAACGCTGGGATGGCAGCTCTTCCTGCTGTTACTACCACCGCAGGAACATGGGGTCTTTCAGGTGTTCCCACAGGGGATGCGGTAGCAGGAGGAGCTGCCATGTCTCCCATGGGAAAAGCTGCCATGACAGCAGTTGTTTTTGCCAATGCCTCCGTTGCCAGAGCACAAGCTCTTGCTGGTGCTCTCCCTGAAGCCAACAGCAAGGTGCTGACAGGCTTCCTTTAACATCTTGCCACAGCAGGTTGCAAGGGAGCCATCCATTCTCCCTCACTTCTCCTTGGAGCGGGGTATGGAGAGCAGAAGTCTGTGGGATGCTGGAATTACTAAAGAACCCTTGTATTTAGGGAGATATTGTATGTGTACTACAAAAAGTTCCTCTTTGAAAGAGGAAAATTGTTGTGACAAATCTGGCATCTTTGCTGACTACAGGCAATGTACACATCTGTACACTCACTTTTTGTAATGCTATAAGGGCATGTAACAGTCAACTAACGGTTTTGTTAACATCATTAGTGCCTGTGCACCAACTTTACAGCCAAGTTCAGATGATAAGATAACTTCTACAATATTTTGTACTAAGTCATTAAGCACCTACCATCAAACGAGAGGCTCCTCCTCCTAAGGGACTTCAGTGCTCGCATAGGTGCAGATCACAACTTTTGGCCAACCTACCTGGACATCAGGGCTAGGGACAGAATTTACACACAAACCGGTTTAAGTCATTAGAAACTGGTTTTAAACCTGTAACAGAACAGAAGCTCTGCACATAAACCAGTTTCAAAATGGCTGAAACTGGTTTAAGATAAACCTGGTTGAATATAGTATCAGACCTGAGGCAAACCGGTTTATGAAACTTCTGTCCCAGACCCCTTCCTGGTTCAAGTTAAATCACAGTCCCCCAGCATACCAGCATGCTTTCCAGCCCTGGACCCCAGACACGGTTTCCTGAGGTGGGGGGGAAGCCCCTGCCTCCCCTCCACCCCCACAACGCTTCTCTGCTAGAGCAGACTTCCCCCCCCCACCTCAGGAAACCATGTCTGGGGCCAGGGAGAGGGTGTTAAACCCTGAGTACAAAGCTGCCTGCTGCTAAACTTACTGAAACTTACTGCTGGCTGTGGCTGTGGAATACAAATCCTAGAGGCACCTGGAACCAGGAAGAGGAGGTAATGAGCAACCCTGGAGACCTGGAGAATCCTGCTGCTGTAATTCTGGACTGCAAATCCCAGAGATCTCAGGGGTAGCAGGAAGAGGAAGTGAACACACAAACCATGCTGCCTACGTGCCAGAGAGGCGTGCTGTAGCAACACCACCCCCCCACCCGGTTTCTGGCCTGAACCAGTGCAGGCATGTGGCTGCATTTCCTGAATCAAAAGTTAATGTGTGTCCAGTTCTTTCTCACCTTAATCTCTGCAGCTTAGACTAACCTGCAAAGACTGAATTGATTCAGCCTTGGGCTTTTTTGCTGTCTCTACTTAGCCTATGGCATCAGGAAAGTGAATGAAGATGGCCAAAGTCTTCTCAAACTGCACCTTAAGCCACCTGCGTATCACCAACACCTACTTTGTGGGCAGAACATCAAACGATATCATGGAGACACCCATGGTCTGGCTGCTGGCATCAATTAGACCTCATGATCACCAGGAGGAAAGACCTGTCCAGTGTGCTACACACCTGTCCTTGTCATACTGCAGATTGTGACACAAACTACTCCATTATTGTCAGCAAAGTGGAAGTGATACCAAAGAATCTGCATAAAGCCAAGCACAAGTCAGCCAAGACTTAATATAAACAGCACAAAAAGCCAAAGCAAGTGCCTCAATTTGCAGAGGACCTTTGAGCTAGCTATCTCTACAAAAGGAACAACTGTAAATGCTGAAGGAACTTGGAATGGACTAAGAGCAGTCATCCAGGAAAAAGCCACAGAAGTATTTGTAAAAACTAAATTGTCAAATAAAGATTTGTTTGAGGCACGCTCAGAACAGATGCTACTGCTTGTTGAGGCCAAGGACACAACCTACCTGAAACACAACCAGAATCTAACAGAAACTTTCAAGGCTAAGCTGAAGATCCCTGAAGGCTAAGCTGAAGCATTCCAGGACAGTGGCATAGAAAACTGACAGATCCTGTGCAAATCAGTACTGGGCTAACCTATATCAAGAGATACAGTTTGCCTTAGACACAGAAAACCTGTGAGTTATGTATGAAGGCATGAAGAAAGTCCTTGGCCCAACTGATACTAAAGTTGCCACCCCCCCCCCCCCCCCCCCCCTTTTAGGTCTTGCGATAGCAAAGGAAAAATCACTAATAAGAGCAAGCAGATGTCACGTTGGATCGAATGTTAGAGCTTTACTGCCATGAAACAGACATTTCATAAGAGGCACTGGATCAACTGCCAACTCTAAGGGTACTGGCACAGCTAAACAAAGAAGCTACAGCCAAAGAACATAGCAATGCTGTAGGCTCTCTAGCAAGCCGAAAAAAACCAGGGGAGGATGGCATCCCAACTAAAGTTCTCAAGTGCAGGAAGATTAGCCTGCTACCACATCTTCATCGAATCCTAGTATGCTGCTGGAAGGAAGGTCAAGTCCCCCAAGACATGCATCGTCACTCTACAAGAACAAAAGACACAAGGATCACTGCAACAACTACAGGGGCATCTCTCTCCTCAGCATGACAGGCAAATTGCCAGAGTCATCCTTAAATGCTTGCAACAACTTGCTGAATGCATCCACTCAGAATCACATTGTGGATTCAAAGCAGGGAGATCAGTAGTGGACATGATATTCTTCTTATGCCAACTATAAGAAAAGTGAACAAAATAAGCTACTGTACATAGTATTTGTTGAACTGACTAAAGCTTTTGACACTGTCAGCAGAGCAGGTTTGTTCAAGGTCTTGGTAAAGATTGGATGTCCCCTAACATTACTCAGTATGATATGCTCCTTCCATGAAAACATGCAGGACACAGCTGTGTTTGATGGATCAACCTCTGACAGGTTTGAGGTGAAGATTAGAGTTGTGTTCTGGCATCTTCAGTCTTTGGGATCTTCTTCTCTAGCATTATACTTTTGATGGCTTGGAGAAAGGCATATACCTTCGCACAAGATCAGATGGCAAACTTTACAATCTATCACATCTAAAGGTCAAGACAAAAAAGTGAGGCCCATACTAAGGTATTTTTGCTGACTATGCCATACTCACCACCCATGAAGAAGATACTCATGTATTACCTCTCCCATGTTTGCAGAATGTTTGTCCTGACCATCAGCATTAAGAAGACAGTGGTCCTAGGACAGGGTGTTGACCACTTGTCATCTGTCAGCCTTGAGAACACACTTTGAGGCAGTGAACAAGTTCTGCTACCTTGGATCCACAGTGAGCAACAACCGATCACTGAATAAAGAGCTAAATGTGCACATTATAAAGGCTGCCACTACTTTCAGTAAGCTCTCCACGTGAGTCTGGAACAATACAAAACTCACAATTAAAACTAAGCTGATGAACGATGCCATTTGTAGCACTTATCCGTGGCCATTTTTTCAGTCGTTCATAGAAAAATAAAGCAGCAGAGCTAGAAAAGACCTCTGGAGGTCCTCTGCCTGAGGAAGGATCATCCCTATCCAAACCATCCTATACAATCCATAATCTAAAGAAAATGCTGACAATGACTTTCAAAAGACAATTTTCACTTTGTAGCACTGAGTAAACAAATATCACCCATCATTTAATGTAGTTATCAAGTATAGAATAATTTTTTTTACATTCTCCCTGTTCTGCTGTACAGTGTATTTTGACTAGTTTTAAGCTTCCCAGTACTGCTTGTCTTAATTTTGCTGTCAGCTACAGAGGTGGAGCAGAGCTTTCCAGCAGAATTTGCCCTGTAGGGCAGAAATTTTTGGCACTGTTTATGGAGCATTATGGTTCCACAGTTATGCAAAGATTATGCTTGTGAGATATATTACCACTTTGGTGCTGAATTTAAGTTGTTCAGAAATTATTTGGGCCCAAATTCTTGTGAATTGTAATAGTTTGAGGGGTGGGCTGAAAGAACAGGAGCGTTTAAATTAAATATTGTATCTTAAATCTTTATGCTAGTTTTTATCTTAAATCATTATGCTAATTTCTTCTGCTCTGTGCCTTTTTTTACTCCGTTAACATGTAAGTAATATTCTTTAATATAAGTTTGGCTAAACTTATATAGCTTACATTGATCTCCAAGCAGATGAGAGAGAGTAATTTACATGATTACTGTATTTTCTCACATAAAAAACACACCCCAGAATATAATAGGCACCTTGTTTTTGACAGGTAGAATGAAGTGTGGGGGGTGGAATCTGTATAGTATGTAACTGTTTAGCAGCAGCTAGACTAGCAAGTGAATCTGCTTATTGTTCTGTTTCACATGGATCACTAAAGATTTTACTTTCAGTTTCAGCTGGTGAAAACAGAACCATACTTCTTGCATATAATGTGCACTCCAATTACCAGCAGCTGGTTTTTGGAGAAAAGGTGTGTGCTGAATGCTAGAAAATAGGGCATTTGCTAAGCCTGACTCTGGCCCAGATTTGTAAGGGAACACCCCAACTCATACTCCTGTGACTTTTTTTTCCAAGGTTTTATTCTCAGGTTTTATCATCAAGGAGCCAGTGTTGCAATAACAGAGTGAACAAGGGCTGCTGCAGACATTAAAAAAATGTGGTGCTTTACTTTAAACTCAGCATTCTCCTGCACTGTGCCCAGCAGATGCCCAGAAGAGGTATCGTGTTAGTTGGACCTGGCTCATCCAACCTTTGTATAGATTGGGCGCTTCAGTGGGGCTTTTTGGCGCTTTTATTGAATAGCTGATTGAATCAGCTATTCAATAAAAGCACCATAAAAGCCCCACTAAAGCACCCGGTCTATGCAGACGCTGTGGATCTGGGTCGAACTAATGTGCTGATTCTTCTAGTAAAACACGGTTTGTTTTATTTTTTGTGGGTTTTTTAAACATCTGTAAGCAGCCAAGAAGATCAGCTTATTTTGCATGCAGCTAACCTATTAGAAAGTGCTGCTGTTTAGAGTTATTAAAGATCCGAGTCCCAGAAGAAGCTTCCAAAATCTATACCTGCTTTATTTACTCAGAAGGACTGAAAACTTCATTGAAGAACAGAGTTGGAAAGAGAACAGTCCTGCCATAGATGAATTGAAATAGGGAGTGCCAGGTCCATAGAAAGCATTTTTTAATATGCAAGAAAGTCTGAGCAGAAGTTCGAATGTGCACACATGCTTTTAAAAAAAGTAAACAGAGGAGCTGTTCTAGCTTTCTGAAAAAGTCAAGCTTACAGAATGATTGGATCATAGTTTCCAGACTTTGCAGGGAACACACACAGTGACAAAGATGAGCAGAGCAGATCTCAAGCAAGCTAACAACTATTGTTAGTTTTCTAGGACGTGCAAAGAAAATTTCCAAACATGGTTCTTAAAAATAACTTTCCTGGTTTTGAGCTAAAATTGTACACTAAATAATACCCTGCAAGAGAGAGTTACAAACAGTACTTATGCTATATTTCTTGGGCAAAGCATACATTGTAGATATCTTCCATTATTGCACAAATTTAATCCTACTTAATTTTTAATTGAGACTCACGTGGGGGCAGCCCTGGCCCAGCTGGATCTGGGAAGATCTGGTCATCCAGGGGCGCTTGGTCAGGGGGATCTCCTGCCACTGGAAACAGCCCAGCAGAGGCCCTGGGGGCCCATGCCCACCCCCCACCCCCCGTGCTCGGGACGCAGCAGGCAGCCTGCAGCAGCAACCGCCTCATCCTGAGCACAAGCTGGGGGGACACAGGCCCCCAGGGCCTTCACTGGGCTGCACCCAGCAGCGGTAGTCCTCCCCCCACAACCGCCCCTGGGCTGCGGAGACTTCCAGACCCTGCTGGGCCGGGGCCAATGCCATGTTCCTTTGGCTGCCGGGTGGGAGCGGCTCATTGCAGCACAAAAGTAGGATCAGGCCCCAGTCCGGTTGGGTCTGGGACACTGCAGTCCAAGGGCACCTGCAGCAGGGGGGGCGGGGGGCAGTAGATCCTGGGATGACCTTTAGTTCCAAACAGTGATCTTCACCATAAAAAGTTTGGAGACCACTGCCATGCATCAGACTAGATGAAGTGCCTTCAATATCTGCTATCTTTCTTGCATAGAGCTTTACTTTTGTATGGGAACCATGTGATCACAAGGGCCTGCTAACCACAATCTGCTGTAGTGAGAAATTTCCTTGGAACTGGTTGACTGAGGAACTTTTCTTTTTTCTGGCTTAAACTACAAACTTCAGCTTCTTGGATTATTCCAGATGACAAGTATTTACATTACTCTCTTTCTCTTGTTTGGACTGGCTGAGTTTTCAGGCCAGGTGGGAGTATTACTAGCTGATAAGTGAGTACAAATACAGAAAATGTAGACAAATTCACACTGTAAGAGGGGAGAAAAAAATAAGATAAATGTTTTTCTTTCAAAAGGAGCTTCCCTTTTGCATACCAGCTAAACTAGCGAGGATTCCAAGATGTCTGCTCAAAATAGACCGTTGGAGAGTGAAAAAGAATTCTGAGTCTGGAAATCCTTCTATGAACATTCTTCAAAGTTAATTTTTCTTATTAGACAATGCCTGTCCAAAAGGCTAAGAAAAGTATTCATTACAAACTAAAATAACCATTGCATAGCTCACTAGCCATCCCTGGCCTGCCCTAATGGGATTTTGGCCGAACACACGAGAGATCAGCAGGCAAGATCTTTGTCCGCAGGAAAGATCTTTGTCCTACATTTATGATTCCTGTTTGGACAAAATCAGAAGATACCTACATTTTTCTAGCTTAGTAATATTCATGAATTAAGGGTAGGAGAGAACACTGGTCATATAATGCCTGGTCATAGTGTGTGGTATATGGTCATTTTGTTCAGTGCATTGGATTTGAGGTAGTTACATTAATGCACATCTATTTGAAAATCTTGCTTTTGGTATGTGCCACTTTTACTGGGTTCTTGTTCTCCATAAAAATAAAATATTGCACAAACTATTTTCTCTTATGCTCAGTAAAACTCATCAAGATTAGGCTGTCAGCTCTCCCTTGAGATCTCACCTAGACATAATACTAAACTGACAGTTCAAATCTGTATATTCTCACAGAGTGAGCTGGTTAGGTAACAGGAGTGTCACGAGAAGGTCCAGTGAAATATTTTGATTTAAATAAATGTGTATGGTGTAATAAGCAGTTTAAGGGGCACTTGCCTTCGGAGCATCCTACATTGAGCTCTGCCTGAATGCTTGAAAAAGATTGTCCCAGCAGGGACACCTTACCAGGAGCTCGCAGACAACACCAAGTTATGGGGCAATGTGGTCATGCCAGAAGATAGGTTGCAGATACAGGTAGACCTGGACAGGCTCTAGAGTTGGGCAGACCGGAACCAGATGAAGTTTAACACTTCCAAGTATAAGGTGCTCCATCTAGGGGAAAACAACCCTCAACATATATACCGGCTCAGTGGTGGCAGCTTGACTTCCACCATGGCCAAAAGGGACCTAGAGGTAATGACTGACCATCGCATGAATATGAGTCATCAATGCAAGGCGGTGGTCAGCAGGGCAAATAACACACTGGCATGCATCAACCGCTGCATCGCGTGTAAAACTAAGGAAGTGATACTCCCACTGTACTCAGCACTGGTGTACTGATGAGACAGCATTTGGAGTACTGCGTCCAGTTCGGGGCACCATACTTCAGTAAGGACATGGAAAAGCTTGAGAGGGCCCAGAGAACAGCACCTGTATGATCAGGGACTTGCATGGCAAGGCATATGAGGAAATGGGCTCTTTAACCTAAAGAAGAGAAGGTTGAGAGGGGACTTGATAGCGGCTTACCACTACATCAGAGGAGTGCATCAGGAGCTTGGTGAACAACTGTTCACTAGGGCATCCCTGGGGAAGACCAGGACAAATGGATACAAACTCCTGGAAGGCCGCTTTAGGCTTAATACCAGGAAAAACTCCTTCACAGTCAGGGTCTCCAGACTGTGGAATAAACTCCTTCCAGAGGTGGTGCAGTCACCTACCCTGGAGGTTTTCACGGGGAGACTGGACAGTCACCTCGCTGGGGTCACCTAACCCCAGTTGTCTTCCTGCCTAGAGCGGGGGGGCTGGACCCGATGACCTGCACGGTCCCTTCCAGCCGCTAACATCTATGAATCTATGAAAAACTACCATCAATTTTGTCCCAATCAGGACGCCATAGTTGTAGTCCAGTACTATCCCCAGCAGTGGGATTCAAGATTCAAAAATCAGTTCGGGAGCCCATGGAAAATTCCAGCCCAGAGATTGGCTGGGCAGCTCCTTTTAAACCCGGATGTCTTCCCTCCCCCTGGGGGTAGTAGAAAGAGGTGTGCGCTGAGTGAAGACAGCTGGGGAGAGCCTGCAGCATGGTCCCACCCTGCGGGTGCATGCTGAAGCCTTCGTGAGCAGACAGGAGGCCAGTGAAGCACCTGAGGGTCAAGGCAGGAGAGAGCGTATCCCTAGAACGAGCCCTCAGAGTTTGAGAGCCAGCTTCACAATTCCCTTTGGGTGGGGACATAGCCTCAGGGAACCCCTAGAAAGCGGGACACCAGTTCCCCCTGGACAACCCAGGAAAAGGAATTGAAAGTGTGCAGCCAGAGCACACAGTGAATTCAAGGCACGTGGCTGAGGGGGGTTTCTGGACCATGTGGTTGCTAGTGTCCATAGCACACAGCCTGAGTGTTCAAAGGCCATGGGATTACAGGGTGTGCCTGGGCAGGGGCAGAGCTTGTTCTTTCTCTGTGTGTTTAATTGCATAAATAGCTCTGTGGGCTTGTTGAGCCCCAGCTCAAGTCTGGGATCGTGCCCGGTATGCAAAGGCCAATAAAGATACCAGGGGTGAAAGTATAAAGAAGATTTATTGCTAGCAATAAAAGGTGCAAGCGGAATAATTTCACGTAACAAGCACACAGATTCTTAATTCTAAGCATCTTTTATACCGGAGTATTGGACCTTCATAAGCATTCTTGTTTGCTAATTGGTTATAAGGGAGTGACGCAAGGAGTTCTTTACTGAGCATGTCTCTATACCTGTGTTTTAGCTATGTATCTCATTTACATACATGTATGTTTCATTAGCATACTTTCTCCCCACCTAGGGGTGTGATTTTTAGTATTTAAATTAGCTCTTTGCCCTAGTCCTCTGATTCTGCTTTTGTTTTCAAGCCTCCTTTATCTAAGACTGTCTCCTCCTTATCATTGCAGATGGGCATTAGTTACATAACAGAGACTTTTGCTTGGGCTATGTGTAGTGGTTTCTAGGTCAAACCTGACAATGGGGCTGTGTAGTGTGTTGTCTGTTTAATAAACCTGTTATTTTGAAACCCCGAGTTGGGTTTTTGTCTGTTTTCTGACTGTTTCCTCCTTGCCACCGCTTATCTGCCCCCCCAAGCTCCCAGGTTTCTGCCCCAGTTTCTTTCCTGGCTGTCTCCTCCTTGCCACCAGGCTTTTTCCCTTGCACCAGTGACCTTGAGTAACCCTGGTGCCATTTGACCTTAAGTAAACCCAAGCCTCAGTTCCTCAGCCTAGCTTCTCTTTAGTCCACTGGTTCTAATCCCGGTTCCATCGACTTTCACTCCTTACACTTTCTCTCTCACCGGTGCCCCAAACACACACATACATACCGTACCATCCACGTTAGGAACTCACCTGTGTGTATGTGTAGGTGGGTGGTATGTGTGTGAATTAGTTAATATGCATATATATACATATACAGATATCATTGTGTGTGTGTGTGGTATATGAATTATTAATCCACTTATGTGTGTTGGATGTGCAGGTGTTGGTAACTGATTCTGTCTAAAATTTGGTGTGTGTAGCGTGTATGGTTTTAAACTGGTGATAGGTGTGCATGAACCTAGACTGGTTATTTTGAATGTGTGTGTATCTGAGTTGCTAGTGTGAATGTGTATGCCTAGTAGGGGTGTATGCACCTAGTGAGTGTATGTGTGCTTAATTGATTTTTATGTGTGCATGTGCAATTGTACACCATGCCCTCCTGTCTAACAGTGCAATATTGAGATCCTGAGCATTGGCCTGACCCCTCAGGGCCACAATAGCATCCATCATGGAACTAAGTGTAGCAGAGGGAACTACTGAAGGGACAAGAGAAAGGGAGAAAGGCTGAAACATCTGTTTCTTTTCTGTTTCTGGGCAGAGTTGCTTTAAGAGATGATTCAGATCTTCCTTGTTAACTACATGACACTAGGTCTTAGTGATTGATTGCCTGCTACACAGTAAGCTAAATTTTGCGTATATAAATACGGAGAGTGTATCATGACTGTCTCTACCCCCTGTCACCCTAGGTCAGTGTGAGAACCCCAGCTTTGAAAAACAATGCTTGGGCTTCAATTAAATCAAGGCAGGTTTATTTCAAGAAAAGTAAACTGAGCCCTTACAAAATACGCATTTATTCATGCTATCAACAGTAAATTATTGTTAGAGAGAGAGAGCGACAGAGAGAGAGAGACAGCGAAGAAGCATTTTCTATAGTCAGCTAGCCAAGTTGCTGTTGTGCTAAAACAAACATGTCACTGAATATGCATCAAGGACACATAGAACCCAATTTATTGACTCCTCTTGGGCAGTAGAAGAACAGATCAACAGGACGAGAGACTAAATAGTTTCTATCATGATGGCCTTTGTATATATATAAAGGCCATCATGATAGAAATCCCTCATCCTGATGATCTGTTCTTCTGCTGCCCAAGAGGAGTCAATAAATTGGGTTCTATGTGTCCTT
>NW_005842500.1:420917-445318 GCF_000455745.1 Alligator sinensis | reverse complement strand
TACTTTCACTCTATGGCTTTGCACCATTAGGCTACTGCTGCCTCAGCAATCCAGCTCCCCCTGAAACAAAAGTCTCACCGGGAAAAGAGATCCCGGGGCGTGCCTGACATTTGATGAGGAGGAGCCGTGTCTGGTCGTCAGTTAGTCCGGGCAAAGCTTATCTAAGGCAGTCCCATCTGGGGTGCCAAAAACTGTTGAGCCCCAGCTCAAGTCTGGGATCGTGCCCGGTATGCAAAGGCCAATAAAGATACCAGGGGTGAAAGTATAAAGAAGATTTATTGCTAGCAATACAAGGTGCAAGCGGAATAATTTCACGTAACAAGCACACAGAGTCTTAATTATGAGCATCTTTTATACAGGAGTATTGGACCTTCATAAGCATTCTTGTTTGCTAATTGGTTATAAGGGAGTGACGCAAGGAGTTCTTTACTGAGCATGTCTCTATACCTGTGTTTTAGCTATGTATCTCATTTGCATACATGTATGTTTCATTAGCATACTTTCTCCCCGCCTAGGGGTGTGATTTTTAGTATTTAAATTAGCTCTTTGCCCTAGTCCTCTGATTCTGCTTTTGTTTTCAGGCCTCCTTTATCTAAGACTGTCTCCTCCTTATCATTGCAGATGGGCATTAGTTACATAACAGAGACTTTTTCTTGGGCTTTGTATAGTGGTTTCTAGGTCAAACCTGACAGGCTTGGAGAGGCAGTTCACAAGCAGGTACGAGGTGTATAGGGAAGAATCTGTGTTTTGCAGGGGTCTTGAGTGAAAACAGCTTCTGCAGGCTGTGAGTTGCCTGGGCCTATGTGGGGTAGCCCGAGACAGCTGGAGCCCTTAAAGTGCATGATGAGAGGAGTGAAGGACTGCCTCTTCCTCCATCCATTGGGTATAAGCCCGGGTAAACATTTATTCGTTGTGAATAATTAATTAGGGGATTAATATATCGAGTATTTAGCATAGTGTATCAGTTATTAGCTTTGTATCCATCAACTTGATGATCTCTTAAGTGTAAATAGTTATTAATTGCTATTTTTGCATAAACTCACCCTTGCTGTATTGTAAATAGAGTATTTCAAACTTTTGATATAATGTAATATTCATTTACATATTATAATTATGCCCTGTACATAATTAAATTCTGTAAATAGTTATTCCTGAGTCTGTAAGGTTTCTCCACTGTAGAAGGGACCACTTCCTCTCAGGGAGCCTCTGGGCACTCCCAGGTGAGCTGAGCAGGGGTAAAGCTTCCTGGCACCCCAGATCCCAAACATCTGGACATGGCTGCGAGTAGCGCCGTGCACCAAGGGTTACAATGGAAACTCGGCTGTGTTGAGAAAGCAATTCAGAAATCTCATCATGAAAGGTAAACCTCTTGCGTTTCCTTAAGCAGCTGAAGTGATCGTGCCCCTTTCTTTGTTCTGCATAAACAGTTTCTCTGATCAATGGGATCATTAAGCTGAGTCATTAGAAATTTTCAGTTGAAGTAAACATAAGTATTAAATGACTTCTTCAATCTTGGCTATCCATTATCCAAAATCATGACTTTCCAAGGCTTAGAATATATCCTAGAGTCTTTTGAAAGTTTAGAGTTCACCTCTGTATATTGTCATTGGAGTAAACTAAGATTTATATGAGATTTCTCCTATTTTCAGATTACTTCAGAATTTAAAGGGGAAGGCTGTGTTTTCTTTTCCCAGCTGGTAGAGGCTGGGTAAGACCCCCAGTAATCAGTGATTATTGAACTTCATTTTACATCTTCTGTTAAATAAAGAAAGCCAGCTTGTGAAATGATCTTGAACTAAATAGTCAGATTGTAGCAGGATCAAGGACCCAGGGGTGACCGTATTGCCACCTGGTAGCCAAATGGCCACTGCTTCAACCTGAATCTAGGTACCCCTCTCTTCTGCTGTCACCTGCCTCGCCTTGATGGAATTGTTAAAGGGAAGCCATCTGTTAGTCACAGAACCCATCCTCAGCCTTCCTTTGTTAGTGGATCCCCTCCCAAACCCCAGTACTCCAAACCCGGTTTGCCCGTAGTTAGGCCCTCCCAGCCAGTACGTGCCTCAGATGATGCCTCAAGGCTCTAATATGCTAATAAGACAATGGAGTGCTTTCTGTAAGTGGCCACCATTTAGTAAAAAGTGGCATTCTGCATCCCATGTGCCCCAGATGTTTGGAAGAAGCTTGTTTAGGACTGGGAGTCTGTAATACATGGACTAGGATTTTTGATAATGACCATGGTTCCAGGTTTTCCATTCACTGCGGAAGAACGCAGATTTTCTTTTTTAAAGGAAAAATGGGTTTTCTCCTTTAAAGGAGAAAAACATGGGAAACCACGGGTTTTCCCTTGCAAACTAGCAGAGTTCCAGCTTGCGAAGGGCTCCTTGGGGCTGGGGGGAGCAGGATGCAGGGGACCAGGGGGCAGCACATGCATTTCCACGTGCACACATGCACATGGCAGCCAGGTAGTGTGGTGGAGAGCAGTTCCCGCCACTCCCTCCAGGTACAGGTATGGGTGTGGGGGGGAGGCCACAGGCAATGCGTCAGGGCATTCAGGCAACATGACAGGGAGGTAGGGGGGACATGTGCTCCCCTCCCCCCCGCCCCCCGAATTCTGCACCCATAGCAGGGTGTGGGGCTGCAGCCAAGCCAGACTAGCTCTGGACAGGCCTCCACAGCCCGGCAGGCAAGACCTGCTGTGGGAAGGAGCACCACGCTGCCATGGCCACCAAGGTGAGGTGCTCCCTGCCCACCTGGCAGCAGCAGTGGTCCCCTTACCCCCACCCCAGCGTGTCACCTGTGCCCCCCACCATGTCACCTATGCCTCCTCACCCCCCCCAACGTGTTGTCTGTGCTCCCCTGTCACATCAGGTGTGCCCACACCCCACCTTCCTCGCACGCCTGGGGGCTGTGGGTGAGGGGCAGCAGATCAGGAGTGAGGGGCACCAGCAGGGCCAGGGGGCTGTGGGTCGGGAGTGTGGGGCCCTGGCAGGGCCAGGAGGCTGTGGGTTAGGAGTGAGCGGCATATATATATATGTCTTTAATTTTAATCGCAGAAAATATGGATTTGGGGGGTTTTAATCAGAGAATGTCGGGGGGAGTCAATCAGCAAATTTGGGATTTTTTAACAAACCAAACCAGGACCCCTGGTTATGACTTACTAGTAATTGATTCAGGTGGCTGTACTGCAGCTTTCTTAGATCTCCTGGAGTTCTCTACTTCATATAAAAGGTTCCCAGCCTCCCCTACTCCCCTACCCCTTTTGGTACTCAAAGTCCTAGATTCATTCCCACCCACTGTAGGTTGCATGAAGCCATGGTTTGTTACATGGACAGTGAAGATACTGCAGATGCTGTTTGCCTCTGGTGATGTCCTCTTTTTTAGGGATCTTGACTGGTCTGTGGACCACATGTTGGGGAACATTCTATACAATCAGCTTTTGAGTTGGGGTCCTTTGTCTTCCTTGGACACCTGTTTTGGCAGTTAAAGGAGGTAGATGACTTCAAGGAAAAAGGGATTGAGAGTATATGGAAGAGGGATGTGGAGTGATGAGGGAATTGTAGTAGTGGTGAAAAAAGGAGAGGAGAACTGCAGACACTAGGACAGGATGAAGAGAGGTAAGATGGATACTACCAAGAGAGAGAGAGAAATGGTAAAAGGAGAGCTTTTCAGAAAAGGCAGTATAGGAAACAGCCTGAATAGAAAACTTTGGCCTTTGTGTTTCTTTTCCAGCCTCTAGCTGACCATTTAAACAGAGGCATTAAATGGAATTCATTAAAATAAGTTTACATAAGATTGTGTTTGTAGCACAAAATGCAGGAAGTCAGAGTTGACATTTCCTCCTTACCGTTAGCCTGTGCCTTTATTCATTTTTGTTGTTTCTCAACAAAGTGAATTAAGGACAAATTGTTACCCTTAACTTTGAATTTCCTGGTTCTTGTCAGTTTGTGTCATGGCCTTCCTATTATTTAAAGATACTTTTTTGTCTGGAAACCTTCAAGAACAGACAGTAGTTTAACCTTAACTGCTTTACTGCTGGATTGTACAAAAGCTGTGGGAAAGAGCTGTGGGACGGACAATACTTGCTTCCAGAAGGCAAATCTGACGACCTTGATGGGTCCATACAGCAATCATGAAGGTCAATAGATTGTTCCAAGTACCTGGTAAATTGAACAAAACTGAGATCATAGCTGACAAAATCTAACGGTGACCCATAAAGGAGTAAAATAGTGCTATTTACCCCTTTCCATGCACACACAATGCTTGAAAAGTTGGATCATTCTCTCTCTAACATAGTTCAGATATTTGCTACTCAGCTTTTCCTAGAAAACTTCATGCATGATTGGGAGACCAATATGATTGTAAGATCATAGGTAGCAAGGAACTTAAATACAAGGGAGAGGAATTTGTATTCTGATTATTTAAAACTATTTGGGACAAGTTTTGCTTTCGCTTACACAGATGATACTCAGTAAATTTAGTTGCATCTTTATAAATGACACATTTTAACTGTGACGTCTAACAATACCATTGTTGCAAACATTGCAATAAGCAGATGGCAAGAAAAGTTTTTTTCCCGAAGGGTTCAACAAGCCCACTATAAAATGTAGAATGTATGTATAGAATGTAGTTATGCAAAAAATGTTTCATTCAGTACTGTATTGATACTAGACTTGGACATAATGAAGGGATACCTGAAGTTTGTCATTCTTGTTGCTCAAGAATCTCCTGCAAATCTTTTGAAAGTAGGTGGTTTTGGATGGGTCAGAAATAACAGGAAAATAAGGTTTTGTTTCTGTTGTCATTTTTAGCTACTTCCACATGCAGTCCCAACAGAAAAAAATAGTAACATTAGAAGTGGGGAAAAAATAACTGATCTTTTTTAGAGCATTAAGGAATGTTTTTGAGTTTTAAGAAAAAGACTTGTATCTGTTATCTGCTCTGTACAACTTTGAGTGTCTGTAGACATTCACATGCTCCCTATAATTGATTACCTGGCTAGTTATCTCTGTTAACTCGAAAAAAAATTCAGATGCTTGTAAATGAGAGCTTGATCCAGCTTGCCTATTTGATGCCTTGAAACTCTGCCTGTGTAATGAAAACGTGTGAATTCAAAAATGTTTGCAAAAAAAATTAGGGTAAAATGCTGTAGAATGATCTTCATTTGCTGTGCTGAAAACCTTGTTGAAAATCTGGTAACTTATTTCAGTGCCTAAATGACAGATGCAGGGGTTTAGGTTGTAGTCGTATTGGTCTAAGGACATAGGCAGACAAGGTTCCTTGGGTGAATTTGACACCTTTTATTAGACCAACCCAAATAGTTGGAGAATAGTTATTAAGCAAGCTTTCGGGTTCAAAAACCCTTCATCAGGCTAAGGAAGTTTCAGCAGTTGGTGTGTGCTCTTCCTGGATGGAATGAAATGACAGATGAGCACTTTGAAAACTCTGACCCCTTGTGTTCAGTTACCACAAATAATTTGACAAATGACTTTATATTGAGGGATGTTTTTAAAAATAGGCAACATTTAAGCAAACAAAAAGAAAACAAAATAGAAAATTCTATTTGTTCTGCAAATCTCATTCAATATTACATTTAACTTGTATATACCATACCACCTATGTGCCAGTCAGAGCTAAGCATTGTAGGTCACTTATCAGGAGCTTGTAATGAAATAGTCTTGCTCACAAATGGTCCGTTTGCCAAGAATTATTTTCATAAGTTTTTTGGTGAATAACTTGGAATAGCAAATGTACTTAGGAAATTATAGATCAAAATATTTTATGAGTTATCTGATAATATTGTCAGGAAAGTTCTTTTTCACCGTGTAATAGAGTCAATCAACAGGTGACACTTTAGAAAACATAGTCTAAAATATAAGTCTTGAAAACTTAGTTTATTTGCCACTTCATTTATGCTGCAGGCTCACAAATTCCATTGATTTTCATCTTTAATATCTCCTTGGCATGTACATTCTGGACATGCAAGCAATTGCCCGAATTCTCGCAGACTCAGCCAGTTTCTTGGCTTGAGCCCCAGAATCACAAAATACCATTTCTCTACCTATTTCGCCTGCTGTCTGATCCAGTAGGCACTCTCAGAACACAGGCATAGAATCATAAAGAACTAGGGCTGGAAACGATCTGCAGAGGTCTTCTAGTCCAACCTCCTGTCTGAGGCAGGATAATCCCTATCCAAACCATCCCATACAAATCCATTATCTAACCTCTTAGCAAAACTAGATAGTCCACACTAACAAAACCACACGATATAACAACCTAACCTGCCATAGGTAAAGCAAGGGAACCACAGTGGCCAACATCCTGCAGCTGCAAGGTTATTAAAATCTGTTCAAGAAATCCAAGGAAGAGGGTCCACCACCAGCTACAAAGGAAGACAAACCTCCATGGTCTGTACCAATCTGACCATGGGGTAAAATTCCTTCCTGACCCAGAGTATGGTGATTGGTCTGATCCTGAGCAGAGGGACAAGACCTTTTAGCCAGAAACCTCTAGGTTTAAGTCCCAGCAGGAGCATTGGTACACCTCAATCACAATCCCTGGTCTTAGCTACAGCCAATACCCAGTGGTTCTGAGGAAGGCTTAAAAAACCCCAAACCTAACATACGTAGCAAAGGAGGGGAAAAATGCCTTCCTAGCCCCATGTGGCAACCAGAAAAGCCCAGAAGTATGGAAAACGCTTATAAATCATTGTCCTAGCGGCTTCTAAATCAGGGGTGGATACGGACCACGCGCCAGATCCAGCCCTCCAACTGATTGGATCCAGCACACAGGTGGGTGCCCTCCAGTTGATTGTATCCAACCTGCAGTGTCTGCATGGGGCTGAGCTCCCACCCAAGACACACCACACTGTGCTCCCACCCATGCCAGCCCCAGCCAGTGCACATAGCTTCCCAGAGGAACTGGTCCTGGTGATGCTGTAACCACTTATGTACTGCTCAGCTCCCCCTGTCTCCAGTGGCTCCTCCTCCTGCCCCTGCTATGCCACTCTGGGCAGTAAACAATGCAGGTAAGCCATGGAAGCAAGCCTGAGCAGCCAGGAGGGGGGACTGCAGCCAAGCAGCTCCTGCCCTAGCTTGCAGGGCTCCAGCTCCTGGCCAACTTCCACCCACTCAGGGGGCTGGGACCTGGACCTTGAGCTCCATGTGCTGTGGCAGGAGCCACCTGGCTACAGTTTCCTTCCTGCCTAAGCCAGCACAGCAGGGACAAGACGATGAGGAGGTACTGGAGGCAGAAGGAACCTAGCAGTACCTGGGGGGCTGCAGTCACACCAGGAGCAGCCCCATCAGGAAACTGTGCTTGCTGGCCTGAGGCTAGTGGGCACAGGCAGGAGCATGGTGCAAGCTGCCCTGGGCAGGAGCAGGTGGGACTCAGCCCCATGTGGAGTGCTGTGAGGGCAGTTGCAGGCCTCAGGGGGGGAGTGCAGACCAGGCTTGCACCACCCAGGCGAGCTCTGCTGCACACACCCACTGCCCCCCCACCCCCAGCCGGCTCCCAGGACCTAGCACCCTCCACCACCCCACATACCCACATCCATACACACAATATACAAGGGTAAGACTTTATTTTGAGCTGCCATGCAATTGCCTCTATATACACTACTCAAATCAAGGCAAAAATTTTTTTTTTAAATAGAATTAAAGTATGTTATAGTAGATGTTTGATTTTTTTGTATATGATTTGTTTTGATCTATAATTTGTTAAAATGGTATCTTCTGAAAGATGTTATGTGTGCAGCCCTTGACAGTTCACGAAAGCTCGTTAAGTGGCCCTCCAGCCAAAATAATTGTCCACCCCGTCCTAAATCATTCTTGACCAGTGACTGTCCAGCCTCTTCTTGAACACCACCAACTATAAAGAATATACAGCTGTTCCACTGTCTCACTAGTCTAGCAGTAAAGATGGTTTTTCCTGATATCCAAGCTAAACCTACTTTGGTGCAACTTCAAGCCGGTGTTCCTCGTCCTACCCTCTGCAGCAAAAGAGAAAAGGTGTTTTCCCTCTTCTTGATGGCACCCTTCAGGCATGGGCGACTGGTGCCTCCCAAGTCTGGGGGGGCACCCACAAGCGTTGATGGCAGAGGCAGAGCTGACGAGCTCCTGCTGGCGCCAGTGGCAGCACGTGCCTCCCCTGTGCCCCTCCTACACGTCGCCTATGCCTTCAGGTATTTTAAGTCAGCTATTATGTTTCCTCTTAAGCACCTTTTCCACAAGCTGAATGTACCTATTTCCTTCAGCTTCTTCTTGTATGACTTGCCTTCCAAGCCCTTTATCTTTTTTGTTTCCTGCCTCTAAACCATTTCTGACTTCTCCATGTCCATTTTAAAATGGAGAGTTCAAAACTGCACACAGTACTAAACAGTACCAAGTAGAGAGGTACTATCACCTCCCATGTCTTCCACCTAAAGCATCTGTTGATGCCTCCCAAAATCACATTCTCCTTTTGTGCTGCTGTATCTCACAGCAGACTCACGCTGAGTCTGTGATTTACCAAGACTCCCAGATCCTCTCCATAGTGCTGCCATCCAGCCAGGTATCACCTATTTTGTATATGTATTTTATTTTTTTTCCCTGAGGTGTAGTACCTTGCATTTATTAGCATTTAACATCATCCTGTTAGCTCCAGCCCAAGTTTCCAGTCAGGACCTCTCTGAATTGTACTTCTGTTCTCCAACATTTGCAGTCCTTTCAAGTTTCATGTTGTCTGCAAACTTGCTCAAGAAGCTCTCTATGCTAGCATCCAAATCATTAATAAACACACTGAACAGCACTGGGTCCACAACATCCTTGTGGGACTCCATTCAAGACCTCCTGGATCCACTTATAATTATCCTTTGCTTGTGGCTCTTGAATCAGTTGTAGGTCTACCTTATAGTAATTTTGTCTAGTTGACATTTCTCCAGTTTGTTTATGAGAAGGTTATGTGGGATCTTGTCAGAAGTCTTGCTGATGTCCATATGCATAGCATCCACAACATTCCCTTCATCTACCTAGGTAGCTACTTTGTCAAAGAAAGAGATCAAGTTTGTTTGACGCAATTTGATCATAGTAAATACATGCTGGCTGCTTGTGATCAGCTTTTCTGCCTCCAAATATTTGCAAATGGACTTCCTTAGGATATGCTTCAGTAACTAACTAGGTAATAATGTGAGGCTAACTAGTCTGTAGTTTCCCAAGTCCTCCTTTTTTAAAGAGGAGCACAACACTGGCCTTTTTCCAGTCCTTTTGTACTTCACCCATCTCCTGTGACTTCATAAATATCATTGCCGAGGACTCTGAGATCACCTCTGCCAGTTCCTTCAATACCCTGGAATTAAGTTCATCAGGCCCTAGTGACTTGAGTTTATTCAGACCCACCAGAAGCCATCTGACTGTTTATTTTGTTATCTCATTCCTCAGCTTGTCCCCTTCCTTATCCAAATAATCCGTGTTAGCTGTCTGGATGCAGCCGTCTTTTTTTAATGACAGAAGCAAAGTAGCTGTTGAGTAGCTTTGCTGCCTTTGCATCTTCTATTAAGAGTTTGCCCTGGCTATTTAACAGTGGACTTGCAGCTCCTTTGGTCTTTCTTTTCTGGACAACATACTCATAGAAGCTCTTGTCTTTAACCTTTCTTGCCAAGTGTAATTTATTCTTTACCTTCCTTCCTGATTTTGTTCCTGCAAGTTTTTGCTATTTTTTGGAATGCTTCCCTGGTGACCTGCCCATTTTTCCATTGCGTGTATACTTCCCTTTCGCATTTGAGGCATCCTAAAAGCTCCGTGTGCAACCACATTGGTTTCTTATCATTCTTCTTGTGCTTCCATAATGTTGGAACAGTTTCTTGTTTGGCTTCCTTGTGCTCTTAAATAGCTTCCATTTCTGGACACATTTATCCTTCAGTCTGTCTTCTCATGGCACACTGCCTATTAACTCCTTGAGTTGGTTGAAATCCACTTTTTCATGATCTAATGTCCTAATTCTGCCAGTGTCATGCTTTCCCTGTCTCAGGATCTGGAATTCTATCACATTATGATAGACAGACAAGGTTCCGTGGGTGAATTTGATATCTTTTGTTAGACCAACCCAAATAGTTGGAGAATAGTTATTAAGCAAGCTTTCGAGTTCAAAAACCCTTCGTCAAGCTAAGGAAGTTTCAGCAGTTGGTGTGTGCTCTTCCTGGATGGAATGAAAAGTAAAGAAGCCAGGGGCTGGGCTGGGCTGGAGATCAGTTGCCAGGCAGATTATAATGTATCAAAAATCCAGTGTCTATGTTTAGTCCATGATCTCTAGTATCCAGCAGGTTGATGAAATGGAGCTCATAGGCTCGTCTCTGGGAAGTGCTATGTAAGTTTCCCTTGAGGATCAGGACTGAGAGATTGGAGAGAGTGTGATCGCTTTTTCAAAGGGTTTCCCATCACCTTCACAGCCTCCACCAATTCTTCCCTATTGGTCAGGATAAGATCCAAGATAGATGATCCCCTAGTTGTATCATCAACCTGCTGGAAAAAGAAAGTTGTCCTCCATACAAACTGGAAAAAAGCTCAACATTTTTTGTTTGGCTGTATTGTTTTCCAACAGATATCTGTAAAATGAAAGTCCCCCACCTCAAAACTTTTGGACAGTTTTGTCGCCTGAAGAGTGCCTCATCCACCTCTTCTCCTGATCTGCTGTCCTTTATAAATCCCCACCATTATATTGGTGCTTTATCTTTCACCTTTTATCTTCATCTAAATGCATTCTGCTCTGCTTTCTTTTTCTTCCTAAACCAGGAAACCAAGTGTCTGTGTCTTTGATGTACAAGATGACTCCATCAACTTCTCTCTCAACCCTGTCCTTCCAAATAATGTGTAGTCCTCAATGTGGATGTTCCAGTGATAATACCTATCCCACCAAGTCTCTTTGATACAAATCAAGTCACAGTTCTTTTCACAGGCTATGACTTCCTGCTTGTCTTGTTTATTACCCCTACATCTTGCATGTGTATACATACACTGGACTTAGTTTGCTTTCAACCTTCTCATTTCCCTCTTGCATCCTTTGTTGTTCCGTGGCTCTCTGGCCCTATCCCAGAGTTGAGCTGCTTTTTTCTAGTCCTTTCTCCTCTGGACAATTTTCTCTGTTGGTAGAGGGTTTTGTTCACCTTTCCCCATGGAACCTAATTTAAAACCCTGCTGACTGGGTTGGCCAGGTGATGTCCAAAGATGCTCTTTCCATTTTGGTCAGGTGGATCTCATCTCCCGATAGCAGCCTTCCTCCCCAGATCATCTGCCCATTGTAGAAGAATCCAAAGTCTTCACTTCAACACCACCATCTCAGCCATGTGTTTACTTACATGATGTGATGGCTTCTGCCTGGGCACTTGCTTTCCATGAGAGGATTGATGGAAACACCACTTGTACTCCAGCAGCCTCATAATCTGTGATCTGCTCAGCTTCATTCTTGTCAGTATTGTTGGTGCCTGCATGAATAAGTAGGAAAGGGTAGTCATCTGAGGGATGGATGAACTGTGGCAGTTTCTCTTTGACATCCACATAAGGGTCTTAAAGCGAGCCTGCAATTGCTCCAGTGTCAGGTTTCAGCCTTCTCAGCCTTCGTCCTTTTTGCTATTGCTGAACCCTCTAGCTCTAATCCACTGACTGGACTGAGCTTCAGGGTTCCCAGCTTCTTGTCTGCCTTCCAAGGCCTTATCTGTGCCCTCTCTCAGGCTGATGAGCCTCCCTGGCCTGACTCTGTCTGTCTGGGCCCCAGACCCTAGGCCTGTCTGTTCCAAGGCCTGCCTCACCCCTCTTGGGCACTATGAGATCACCCCTCACAGGCTCTATGGAATTGCCCCTCTGGAAATGCTCTCTGCACACCCCCTCTCCTCCTTACAGGTGCTATGGGATCACTCCTCTGGGCTCTAGGAGATCACCCCTTGGGCCCTATGGACTCATCCCTCTGGGCATACTAGGTACATCCCTCACAGGCACTATAAGATTGGCCCTCTCAGGCACTATGCGATTGCTGTGACCCCCCTCCCCCACCCCCCAGGCACTCTGGGGCCTCCAAGCCACCCCTCACTTTCCCACCAAACCATCAGGTCTTCCCTCAGTATACTAAAAGCAAAGCATCAAAACAAGCCCTTCTGGCTATAACAAAACTACTATCCAACCCTGGGTCTTAATCAGTTGCTAGCCCTCAGCTTCCCCAGCTATCTCCAGGTCTAGTACACTCACAGTTTGCTTGTCAATTACAGAGGTATCTCTGGGCTAGGGACAGACATTCAAAAAACCTGAGCCTGAAATGATTCAATCTTTGCAGGTTAGTCTAATCTGCCTAGGCTGAACCATACAGACTTCTCCTCTGGACTAAAAAAGTTCAGGCATATGCCTGCAATGGCTCAGACTAGAAACTGGGGGGTGCTAGAGGTGCCTTCCCTTTCCTTTGACAGTTCTGAGCTGAGGGAGGGGGGCATGGCCAGGCCCCGGCAGGACACTCTTATTATTCTGCTCCCCCACCTCCGAGCAGCCCAGCAGGGAATGTTTATCACCCCTAACTCAGTGTTTATCAACCCATTAAGAAAATCAATCCTCTTTGCATTAATTCAAGCTCTTTTTAAACAGCTTTTCCAAGGAAAGACATTAAACTACCTGTTGATTAGCTCCAAAATGCCTGTCTGCCTTTGTCCTCTCCCATAGCACAGACTGCAGCCAGCCTATGGTCTGATAGATAACACTGAGGTGTCTGTGTAAGGCAGAGGGATGTGGACAATAATCCCTGCATAGCAGGGAGAAGCCAGGAAAATGCTCTGTTCCTGCAAGTCTCTGCTGGAGCTCTGGCCAGGGAGCAAAGGGGAAGGGCCCACCCAGACCAGAGAGCATGGTGGGATGTTGGGGGAGTCTGATTTATTTTAAACCAGCAAGGGGTCTGAGACAGACATTGCATAAACAAGTTTGACCCAAATCAGTTAAGTCTAAGAGTTATGAACCCAAAAAGTTGACAAAGCCAATAGGGAAATACAGAGCGGCCAAGCAAGGGACTAACATAAGAGGGATGGCGGTGTGCGCGGGAACGCAACTAGGTTACAGAAAATACAATGTTAGCCAACTAAGTTACTGAAGACACTTTGCTTTGCCTTCACCTGAACCCTCATGTAATGAACCCTCATCCTCAACTGTATCATCCCAGCCAAGGCTTTGTCTAGCCAGATCTTAAAAACCTCCAAGGGTGGAGATTCCACAACCTGTCTCTGGGTAACCTACATTCAACCAGGTTTATCTCAAACCAATTTCAGCCATTCTCAAACTGGTTTATGTGCACTGAACATCTGTTCTGTTACAGGTTTAAACCAGTTTCTGATCACTTAAACCGATTTATGTGTAATGTCTGTCCCTAGCCCTGGAGAGCTCTTTCCTGCCCAGCCTCCATAGCCAGCCTGCCTGTCCTGGCTCTGGGGCTGCCTTATATCTCTCCCAGGGCCCTGCCCCCTTCCAGTCAGGTGACTCACCTAGGCTGCCTGCAGATGCCTGCTTATTCATCTCATTTGCTGGTCTCTATAGGAACCCAGTCTCACCGGCACCCCGCCTGTCCTGGGAATAGGTTACCCAGAGAGAGGTTGTGAAATCTCCATCCTTTGAGGTTTTTAAGATCCAGCTAGACAAAGCCTTGGCTGGGATGATACAGTTGAGGATGAGGGTTCATTACATAAGGGTTCAGGTGAAGGCAAAGCAAAGTGTCCTCAGTAACTTCTGTCTGTGCTTGCTGGGAGCATGTATTGGCTGACACAGGGATGTGCAAAAGGAAATAGAATTCCAACCTTAATGAAAATATTAAAGGCCTTCTGTGCACCAAGGAGAAATTTTATGTAAGATGCACACATTTTTCTCCATAGGTCAGAGAGAAAGCAAAAATATAGACCAATGTGTGACTGAGTTAAAACTAGGTGCACAAACTTATGAATTTGGGGAAATGGATAAATCTTTCATTAAACTTGTACTGCACATGGTATTCTGTATCATAGCGTTTTCCAAACTTTTTCACCCCACAGCACACTTACCTAAATAAAAAAGCACACAGGACACCGGATGCAGGGCGGGGCATGTGGCCAGCCAGCAGGGAGGGGTGGCTCACGGCCAACTGGACGGCATTTTGGGCTGGAGCCATGCCCCTGCCTAGCTGGAGCCACACTCCCTGTCTGTCTGTGTCCGCAGCAGGTGGGGGGCATGGCTCCAGTCAGGCAGGGGGTGTGGCTTCAGTCCAAAATGCTGTGGCACACCAGCACACCAGTTGGGAAACACTGCTGTATCAGGCCCATTGTTAAGGGTGACTGATTTAAGCAGAAACTGCAAAATGAAATTCTTCTCCAAACCTTAAGACAAACTATTTTGCCACAATATCCAGATAACAGCTCTGAAGTACCATTGGTCATACAGAGAGGAGCTTGGGTTCTTCTTCTGAGGTTTGCCCCTAAGCAGACAGTGTAGAGAGATATGTGGAGACCCCTCCATATGTTATAGCCAATGACTATTAAAAGCAAGAGACAGCAGCTCAGTCTCAAAAGGAATGCTGGAAAACTGGTTGGATAATTCCTGACTTGCAGTGTAACGGTTAGAGGTTAGAGAGATACAGGTTCAAAACCACTCTAGGTGCAGGGGGCTTAAACCTCAGATCTCTGGTTTCCTAGGCAAATGCCCTAACTGTTCAGCTCTAGGAGCTAAATCATGGGAAGCCCACCATTCTCCTCTGAAGTCTACCATTTCAGCCATGCATTTCTGTCTGCCCATATTTTCGTGCCTTAGACTCCAGTACACATCCACAACAGAAGCATGTGCTTACCTGAATATTTACATAGCCAGTGCATAGCCTACTGTACATGCACACATTTATGCATTCCTATTGTACATAAGGGGAGTTTTGGGAATGTGTGCAGCTAAAAAAGTCATTTAGAACAAGGCACGTCAGTCTCCAAGCCAGTGCAACCGTTGTAACAACCCTCCTAGGTTAGTTGAGTTGTTTTGTATCATTGGTGATTCTTCAGGAAGAGTGACCTGGCAGCACCTATCTCCTCTCCAGGTATGAATGACCATTGGCTCGCAGGGAGCTCATCCACGCTTTGACAGGTCTTGTTTTTAGTCCTACTGGGTGTCCACAGACCCTCCTCACCTAGGCTAGCCCAGTTGGGGGCGCCAGTTTAGTTGCTGACAACCTGACCATGGAACAGGCTGTACTGGTTTACATGGTACCAGATAGCAGACCAAGAAACGGCTGGCCAGACAAGCATCATTTAGATGCACAACAGAAAATAGAGCCTCCCTCGCCCTAAGATTTGTACTTGTTCTGCTGCATTCCCAGATTTAACAAGCATTAAATACCTCTGTTGCTTTCTTATCTGCCACATGAAGAAGCAGTGCTGTTTGCAGCCTTTCATCATTGTTGTCTATACAATTCAATACAGTGCAATTCAGATGTTTGCTACCAATTTCTCCAGTTTTATGCTGCATTTCCTTCAAGAACTGATTTTCCTGGAGACTTTAGTTTGTTCATTTTCTCAGTCTTGTGAATAGTTCTTCCAATTTCTGTTTTGATACTATATAATGTAGGCACTACAGACACCTGACAATAAACCAGACATTCTGAATTAAATACTTTATTTAACTTGTAAATTATACACATATGTAAATAGAGCTGTGCTTTGGAGCCCTGCTCATCCCCTCCACTCCTTCTATGTTCACCGGGCAAGCAGGAAGGTCTGCAGAAGGTCACCCCTATGTGAGACCCTGCAGGAGCAGCTGCAGCAGCTGGGGCTGCCTTTGCCCTCTGAGGAACAGACCAGGGCTTGGCAGATGGCAAACTGTGAAAAGAGCAGGGCATAGCAAGGTAAGGTCCTGTCCCCGCTGCCATTAAGTGGCACCAGCTAGATCAGTGATTCTCAACTGTTTTTAACCTTAAGGCCCAGTCCATAACTTTTCTGAATTTAGATCTCATTAATTTTCAACTGGGGTGCTGCAAAATTCAGAAACGTTATGTTGGGAAGGTCTTGTAGCAAAAGAGTTGAGCATCACTGGTATAGAGACTAATCTTACGATTAAAGAAAATATGTATTTGGTATCATTTATTAACTGCCAATTTTAATCCAGAAAAAAGTGTGCTTCAGGTATCAAAAACTTAAAACACACTGCTCTAAAGCCATAGTCTGAAGGGAATGTTTGTTGAAGTTGTAGGTGGATGGCGCGCACAGTCTAATCACACAGAGCAGCTATGGGGAAATGGAATAACCTGAAACAGATCCCCCTTGGGGGTCATCATAAATAGCTCTGTGGAGACCAGGGACAAGTAGTCTATTCACACGGAGCCAAATGGATGTATACAGTGTCAGGTACAATCACCCAAGTTAGTTCTAACCCAGCCAGCTCACGTACAGAAAGCAGGATAGCCACATTAGTACAGAGCTCTGCCCAGTGTAATTTACTCTGCAGTGTCACATCTATACAGCTTCTGCTGCCCCAGTTAAGAGCTAGTGTAAGGATCTGTTTCTACACAACACTACACTGCAGCGTGCGTCTGTCCTGTAAGAAGTTCAGTCGTGTGCCATGAGCGCAGCCCCTTTTCAAACTGGAGCTATTACATTCCAGAAAGCCTCTTCCAGTGTGTGAGCGGTGGCTTCTCAGTGGTTTGTTTATAACTTGACTAAAATTGGACAGATTTTTACCTGGATGTCAACAAAAGTTATATCCCTGACATAAATACTCCCCCATGCATCCATTCAAGAAAAAATAGTTAAGTCCTTGCTCTGAAGTACGGAAGTGCAAGTACTATTCAAAGAAAATACTGACAAACATTAAAAACAAAGGGAGAACAATTTTATTCAGTTTGTACTTGAATTATTTCCTATACTTGTTTTTTAAAACAGTACAACCATTTTGTCTCAAATGCTCTCCACCCCTGAAAAGAGCATCAACCAGATACCTGACATATAAAATTTCAGCCAAGCAGTTGAAAACAGGGTACTATAATGGAAAGAATTAGGGAACCTAAATTTTAGGCAGTGTAACCTGCTTCACCTATAATTTTTGAGAAAAGGGGTTTGGTAATATCTTTTATTGGACCAGCTATGTAGTTGGAAGAGATGTTAGACAAGATGCAAGTCTGGGATACAAGTAGATACAGCCAAAGAGATATACCAGGGAAAACAATTATTTTTAACTCCATTATGTAAATGAAAATGATATAAATGAAAATGTCTTCATAGATCCAGCCTTTTGGCCATCTCGCACAAAAAATTTTCAGTCTCGCTTTCACCTTCCACACACTAATGAATTCAGTATTCATATTGATAAATAGCTGAACACGAAGGGTTTCCAAGGATTTTTAACTTTTCAAAATACTTACGGTATGAAAAAGCAAGAAGGAAATGGGATGTCCAAAGATTTCCTGTGAATACCAGACTTCTAGCCAGGAAATGCTTTCTAGAGAGGGCAGTTTTTACTAATATTTTTTGGTTATATATTTTTGAAGAAGCGTCTTCAATTAAATGTGCAGACAAGGTTCTTAGGGTAAATCTGGTATCTTTTATTAGACCAACTCAAATAGTTGGAAAAAATTTTCTTAGCAAGGTTTCAGGCACAAACACCCTGTGTCAGGCTGAAATGCTTCCTCAACCTGACATAAGGTGTTTATGCCTGAAAGCTTGCTAAGAAGAATTCTTTCCAATTATTTGAGTTGGTCTAATAAAAGATATTGGATTTACCCTAAGAACCTTGTCTGCCTATGTCCTTAGACCAACATGGCTACAGCCTATACCCTTCAATTAAATGTGTTATTGTCCAGGAACTTCCAGGACAAAAAGAAATGCAAGTATCATTCTATAATCTATTAATCAAACTAATTAATCATGCTGTTTAGAATTGTTGCATGCTAAACTGTGTACCCCCTCCCCCATTTCTGTTGTTTGCATCTGCCCATCACACCTCACTTTCTACTTAGATGCTAAGCTCTTTGTGAATGACCTTGCTTTTGTTGTATGTTAATATAGTACCTGGTGTCCTAGGCAGTGCTACAGTGCAAGTAACTAATATTAGCAGCTATTAGGAACATCAGTAAATGTAGTAAGATACCCTTACAAAAATAGAATGCATTAGATCAAATCTTGTTATATATATGTAAGTAGGCAAAATACCCATTCAATTGAACTGCAACTTCACATGTACTGCATGTAATCAAGGCATTTGTACATTTCTAGACTATTAAAGTGGATTTAAGTGTACTGTAAATATGCTCTTGCTCTCTGTACATTTATAAAGCCATCAAGTGATTCATTACAGGAAAGCTTTAAATCCTTATATTTGTTTCTGCCCTTATCAAGTCATTTCCTAAAGCCATCCTTTCTGAAAATCTGGTGCCCTGGGACACAAAAGAACAATCTAAGGAGGAAGTGTGCTGCCCATCACAGTTCTGCGCTGTTTCCCATTGATCTTCCTGACCTGTAAATAAAAAGCTGCATTGAACAATAATAGGGTAAAGTTAGGTGCTTAAATGGTGAGGTTGCACATGGTGTTTTGTTTGATAAATCTTGGGAAGCGAGTCAAACCTTTATTCAGAGCTTTTGGTGATTCTAAATTTATCAGGGACACTGGTGTCAGTTTGGTAATATTTAACAGCTGGGCTTTTAATTTACATGTAAAGTCCATTAGTTGTGAGAGCCAGCTGTATTCTAAACATAATGCCCAGCACCTCTAATAAAGAAGCAAAGTTGCACTGTAAAACTGAGTAGAGCAGGGAACCAGAGGTCAGCTTAATAAAGAAAAAGCACTTAAGGTTTATGTGCTGAGGGATAGTGAGGAGGGGCAGAAAGCTGTAATCCCCAGAGGGTCCTCTTGGTCTTTGACCTGCCATGCTGCACATCGATTGGACAGGGCAGACTGGGAGACAAAGGAACAAAGCTATGTGTGTGTCAGCTGGAGGGGGGGAGGAGGAGATTTAAAAAAAAAAAGAGTCAAATTCAAATGAGGTGGAGTCATCAGCATGAATACACTGAATGAGCAGTCTGGCTGGGACAGCAAACAGCAAAGCTAACAGGAACAATCAGTGAATTATTTTCCATCTGGATGGAGTGGGTTCTCTCTGCCTATCTTCAACTGAATGATTTTATTTAGAGCAACAGCCCGGTTTCCTTTCAGACCCACGTTTGGAGTCCTCTTTGCTGCAAAGTTTAGTGCATTGGAGGAAAGCAAATAGGAAAGTACTGTTAGCCTGTCTGGGAAGTATTTGTGCTGGAGTCTGCTTGCTTGAGCAGCAGTTCTGCCTGCTGTGCTCTTCTACAGAGAAGAAAGAATGCAAAGCAGTTGTCTCAGCAGAAGGAAAGTTGTTTTTTTCTTTCTTGAATAAAGCTTTTCATAGCCTGTACTCCATGAGCGAATTTCCATGATGACGGCTTCCATAGGTAGGTTTCTGTTTTCCTTCTCTAAGTTTTCCCCCTGAGTATAAAAAAAAAGATTTTGTGCAGCTTCTGTCTTTCATTGGCTGAGTTCCTAGAACAGCACAGCAGTCACTGAAACATGATCTACACAACAGTGCACATATGTATATATGAGGAGGATGGGAGACAGGGTGGTGAAAACCTACTTTGGCAATGCCATAGTTTTAAGTTATGCAATGTGTGACACTGCATGAACTTCCAGACATTTACCATTACTGGGGCAGGGTTTATGATATTTATCACTCACACAGCATAGTAAGTGAAATATAGAAAAAATCAGAGGAAAGAAATATGTGCAGTTCTGGGATTGAAGTCTACCAAGGAGTTGTCAAGCTTTTGGGCTGAATATCCTTCACCAATGCAAATTGGTCATTGGAGTAATTCAATAATTCAGTAAAATGGAATAAATTGGTCATTGGAGTAATTCAGGAAGCACACTAGGAAAGATTAACAGTGTGCATTTTTTGGTTTTTTTCTGTTTTTTGGGCGGGCCTTTAAAAAGAAAAAACAGACATTTTGGAACAGCAGTAATTGCTTACAAAAACTTTGTCCAGACTTACTTGTATCTCTAGCAAAGGTTGCAGTGCTGTCAAATATTTCTTCAAAGAAATAAAAAGAGAGCTGCTTTTTAAACATT
Source organism: Alligator sinensis (assembly GCF_000455745.1). Classification (NCBI taxonomy): domain Eukaryota; kingdom Metazoa; phylum Chordata; order Crocodylia; family Alligatoridae; genus Alligator; species Alligator sinensis. The sequence continues at coordinate 425,234 of NW_005842500.1, read as the reverse complement.
ACAAGTCTTTCTTCAAAGAGGCATGCCTCCATAATGAGAAAAAAAAAACAATTTGTCTCAACCACTAATCAATGGCACAGCAAATATTGATATAATTCTTCTGACCTAATGCTGTATCGAGCAATGCATGTAACATGTTTTTCATGACTCTTTCCGGGTGTCAAAACTGAACTCTGAATCAAAATGTAGAGAAGTCCTGAGATGTGCATACTTATCTGGGAACATCCCCTTGGAGAGGTATGGTAGGCACACACCACTGAGCAAAATAGACCAAAGCAAAATAAGAGCCTGATTCTGCAGTCCTAAGCCAAGCAAAAATTCCATTCCACCAGTGGAAATGTTGATTGTGTAAGGACTGTAAGTAGAAACTGCCTGCTGTAAACAGACTGTGGGAAGGATTGAATCATGGAATCTTAGGAATTAGAAATAGCAAAGGCACATTAGGTCAGCCAGTCCATCCCCTTTCAAAGTAGAGTTACTCCTAGACTGAGCAAGAGTAAAGGTAAACTGAAATAAATTATACCTTTACTGTTTCAGCCCCTGTTTTTTAAGAGTTCAGCTCCAGGAATCATTTTAGCTCAGAAAGGCTACTTCAAAGCTGAGGTGCTCAAAGTCAATGGCCATAATTGAAAAAAAGTAGGGCACAATGGACCTAATCCAGTCTTTCATTTTAGCTAAGCAGTCATGCTGAATTCTAGTTGATGAATATAAAGCGTTGTATGGTAGGGTTGTGTGAACAATTTTGGTTTCTGGTTCTGGAGGGAGAAAATTTGTACCGGAGCTTCTCACATAACAAGCGGTGTCCTATCCATAGCACTTTAGAGAACTGAAGAGACACTTCCCTCTCCTTGGTTTTGTCAGTGATACTTTGTGACTTGCCCTGAAACATTTAGGCAATGTCATTTTGGAAATATCAAAACAAAATTGTTTCTATTTGTCTAATTTTATGTTCCTTTATTGGGGGGGGGGTGGCATTATTATTTGTCAGATTTTGCCAAATGTGCATTTTTCAGCAACTAATTTATTCACTGAAAAAAATTCACTGCACCCTACCACATGTTTTCAGATGGGCTTCTGCTTCATTCACCTTAGGAGCATTTCTACATTCTTTTTTTTCCTACGACTATTGTAATTTTAATTTGCAGCTTTCTGAACACTGGAGATTTTTTTTTTTTTAATCTGGGGATTTTTTCAGGTGACATTCCATTATAAGGCATAAGGAGAAGAGTGGAAATTAGCCTGGCTTTTTATAATGGCACCTGGCTCTGTTGGTAAGGATCTAGCACAGGCATGTTAATAATTGCCCTTTAAAAAATTATTTTCAAACACTGCCTGATTAAAAAGCGAAGCCATCCCGGTTTTGTTTTTGTAACGTAGACTGGCAGCTGCATAAGTATCCCTCTCTTTTAAATAAGAGTGTTGTAATAAGCCTTGCATTTGAAATCTGAGTGTGACTTGGGCAACTCATAGATGTAGCTGCCTTGCATTCCTAAAACAGTAAGGCTGTGCCTAAGTCAATATCTGAGCATTTGCAAGCCTCCTTCAAAATACATGAGAGGACATGTGCAACTGATTACTTCAGCCTCCAGGGAAGACTTTTTTTTTTTTTAATAGTGTATTTGGAAAAAGCTAAGATTAGTAAAATCAGCTTCTTCAGAGAAAGTACACTACAGTGCTTAAATGCATTAAGATGCTCGATCCCAGATCCTATTTAAACTTGGTATTTATTTTGGTCCACATAATACCAGTCACTGTATTTTGATGACTCTTCATTATGGTATATTAACTAATTTTTTGGCTGTCATTGCAATGGCAGGGCATTGGCAGTACCCTCCACTCCCTTGCCCTGTGGCATGATGTGGGGGAGGGGTTGACAGCCTTTATGGGCGGTGGGATGAAATAACTCCCCTAGCTCCATGGCAGGCCAGTGCTGCTGACCTGGCCACTATTGCCCATGCAGATTCCCCACCCATCACCACAGTAGCCTCTCACCACCAAATTGCTACTGATCTTCAGGCATAACAGGGTGGGTAAAATTACTTCTCAGGACAGCAATGCACAATAATACATATTTGCATTCTGCCTGCAAATTAGATGCTGCCTGCTAGCTGTTGGTTGCTGACCCTGATGTAGGGTGTTCTTGGTGTTTCTGGTGCCTTGTACTTGCATATCATTGGAAGAGGCAATTTGGGAGATTTCTTAGGGCTCCCTTTTAATGCAGGGAATCAGTGGCCCAGAAGGCCACTTTCAGTCTTGTGTTTCTATGTCTATAAATTGCAATGATGGAGGTAAACAATGTTGGTATTTTATCTTCTGTATATATCAACCATTCCTTCACTTATGTTGTCAGTCTTGACTACAAGAGCCTTAGGGCAAACACTATGGGTGGATGTAAGGAGTGTATTCTTCTTGATATTTCTGACTTCGATGCAGACAGGGACTACTGATAGGAAGAAGACACTGAACACTCATGTCCTGGGGCAGCGAAGGCAAAACTGGGCTGCTTACACAAGTTAGGGCAACTTCAGAGGCTGCCTAAACTACTCCTGGTATTAGCCCCTGAGGGCTGTTAGAGAAACCAGCATGGGAATGCCCACACTGCACCAACTCGTCCTCTCACCCTGCTCCCTGTACCAGCAACTCCTGTGTCAGGGCATAGGGCAGCTGTGCAGGCTTTGCAGCTGCTGTGGAGAATCCTTAAGGCAAAAGCACTCCCTCAAGTGGCATTACTAGCGTGGCCACTGACACATCCCCTTGATGAGGGACAGGACCCCCTCAGCCAATCAGTGGTGAGAAGTGGGGCCGCTACTTCCTTGGCCAGTCAGCAACAAGGGGTGGGGCCCTGGGCCTCTTAACCTATCAACAGCAAGGGGTGGAGTCACCACAAAAAGGCCATCTACCTCCCTCCCTTCCTGGCTGGGAACCTGCTTCTGGCTGCGCACTGCCCTAGCTCTAGGTATAGCCAATCACGAGGACAAGTGATTGACATGTACTTCCACCAGTGAACTGAAAAACAGGACTTTTTGCAGTCCAGTCCTCATTGAAAAATGGACTGGAGACAAAGAATTAAAAACAGGACAGTCCAGTATAAAACAGAACCAATGGCCACCCTAGGCATCACAGATGCTTGAGCATACCGTGCATAGCATAAGACAATGATGTATTTCCACTTTGACTTCACATACACTTGCAAAGTTGTCAGTGCATAGTGAGCACCTTCTGAATGAATCACATGGGCTAGGTACAGGCATTCAAAAAGCCTGAGGCAGAATTAATCTAAGTCATGTGGTTTTAGTGAACAGAATACACATTCAGCCTTTGGTGGGGGGAGCAAATCTCAGACTGGGTTCTGCCATTTTTAAACCAGTCTGTGTGTGCTGAACTTCTGTTATGGGTATAGACCAGTTTTGTGCATGCTGAACTTGCGTTCTGTTACGGGTATAAACCAGTTTCCAGTTACTTAAACCGGTAAAAGTGTAACACCTGTACCTGGCCATGAAGTTGGAGATGTATATTGTAACAGTGTAACTTATCTTTTTTTTTCAGTAATTTGGGTACCAGCTACTTTTTAAAAATACTCCTGAATATTTTTTCTGCTTTAAATTGCAGCAAAGCAGATTTAGATTAGATTGTAGAAAAGGCTTCCTTACTGTTAAAAGAATGAAGCTGTGAAATGGGCTGCTCAGGGAAGCTGTGGAATCTCCTTCACTGGAGGTTTTCAAGAGGAGATTAGATAAACATTGAACACGGATGATTTAGGAGTAGCATTCCTCCAGGGAGGTGGACCTGTTCAGGGAGGTGAAATCTCATCATGAATTCAGTGTTTGCAAAGTCATACTTCACAGCAGAACGCAAGCTGTAAAAAGGAGGAAACTGAAACATAAGGCAGTGACTCTGCCTGTAATGGCAGGTGCAAAGCTGTTTTTTGCTTGCTCTTTTCCCCATATGTAACCCATTTGCCTAATTGCTTTTTCCTTTTCTTCTCCCACCCATCCTCTCTGGGTCTTCTGCACACCACCCTGCACTTGAAACCCTCTCCCCTGTCATATGTCCAGCTTAGTGTTCATACTTTCCAAAATACTTGTAAGACTTTGTTCTTCCCCTCACTCAGGCAGTAGCAAAATACATGCTAAACAGTTTAAATAAAAAGCAAAACCCCTAAACAATGGAACTAAAATGAAGCATGCCACACACCACTGTCCAAACCCTTTCCAATTTGTCCCCTTCATCTTCATAGATTGATAGATTCATAGATGTTAGGGTCGGAAGAGACCTCAATAGATCATCGAGTCCGACCCCCTGCGTAGGCAGGAAAGA
>NW_005842500.1:414325-420407 GCF_000455745.1 Alligator sinensis | reverse complement strand
ATTTCTCCTTGTTGAATTGCATTCTGTTGTTTTCCGCCCATATGTCCAACCTGTCCAGGTCTGCTTGTAGTTGTTCCCTGCCCTCCTGTGTGTCCACTTCTCCCCACAGTTCTGCGTCATCTGCATACTTGGACAGAGTACACTTCACTCCCTCGTCCGAGTCGCTGATGATGACATTAAAGAGTATTGGTCCAAGGACTGAGCCCTGCGGGACCCCACTGCCCACACCCTTCCAGGTCGATACCGCCCCAACCACCACGACTCTCTGGGTGCAACCCTCTAGCCAATTCGCCACCCACCGGACTGTGTAGTCATCCAAGTCACAGCCTCTTAACTTGTTCACCAGTATGGGGTGGGATACCGTAGCGAAGGCCTTCCTGAAGTCTAAGTAAACGACGTCAACCCCTACTCCTGGTGTTTTGTAACCTGGTCATACAAAGAGACTAGATTAGTCAGGCATGATCTACCTGCTACGCACCCGTGCTGGTTTCCCCTCAGCATAATTTTTCCTGCCAGGCTCTCGCAAATGTGAGCCTTGATAATTTTTTCAAAGACTTTGCCTAGGATGGAGGGGAGACTGACTGGCCTATAGTTGCCTGGGTCCTCCTTCCTCCCCTTTTTGAAAATGGGGACCACACTGGCCCTTTTCCAGTCCTCCGGGACCTGGGCCATGCGCCATGAATGTTCAAATATTCCCGCCAGTGGCTGGGCAATGACATCAGCCAGTGCCTTCAGTACCCTCGGATGGAGCTCATCCGGGCCTGCTGACTTAAACGCATCCAGTTCCTCCAAGTGCCTCTGCACCATCTCAGGGTCTATCTGTTCAGGCCTTGGTTATGAAAAGAGATCCATGCACCCTGTTGCTCCCTGCTGTGCCTCTTTGCCTGTAGGCGCAGACAGTAGTGATGTTTTTTGCCTGATATGGCCCCTAAAAGCATTCTACAGCTGTGATCAAACAGAAGTGCATAGCACTTTAAAAGGGCGCAATCCTCTGAAAATCTGAGCCCTCGATGCATGAGGGTTCAGATGAAGATGCTGCAAAATGGAGTGGCTTCAGGAACTTGTGTCTGCTCGTAGGGCCTGGCTGACTGCAGCTCAGCCCTGCTTCAGTGCTGTTGTTAGAATGGGAGTGGGGAAAGGGAGCAGAGGGAATTTGGTCTGGATTTTTTTCTGCTGGCACTGGAGGGTGAGGAAGGTAGATTGGAGCCCCACTCCCTCCCTGCCAAACTGCCATCCACCACCACCACCCCCATCCAGTGCCATCTGGGAACCCCCCCAGAGCTCCCTATACTCCCTTTTCCCCTTCCCATTCTGAAAACAGTGCCCGACCTGGGGGCGGGGGAGGTGAGAGCACTGCTACGGGGAGTGTGGCTGCAGGCTCACAGCCACTCTAAACAACAGCTGGATTCCCCAGTCCCTGGGACCCAACAGCAAACTTCTGCTGGGTCCCGGGGGATCATTGTAACTCATGGCACTTCCTGCAAATGGCTGTGAGTTACAATGGGGAGCTGCTCTTCTGTCTGCGCCTTGTGTTCCTCAGGACTTTCAGCCACTTCCTTCCTCTCTTCTTTTTTTCTGGGGTTGGAAGCCAGCTGTGCCTCTCAAATCCTTGCGTTGCTTTGTCACCTCTCTTACAGTCTAAGATGGATTTGTGCATCCCATACTTAAACTGTCTCAGTGCTTCCCACAAGGAGTTCAGACACTTGCAGGGAGTAATTTGTTGAATGAAGTATTAAAACTAAATCTTTGAAATGGAATGTGGCCATTTTAACCTGGTCCCATGGTTAAAGGAATGTTGTGTCAGCAGTGACAGGAGACACTGTCATAGAAATTCCTGCAGTTCCAAGGTGTGGGTGGGAGTAATAAAACATAATACTATTACCCTTGCTCCTTATGCCTGTATTATCTTCACATGGCAGTTGTTCTGTGCAGTGCATTGGCAGTGCCATTTCAGAGTTGGAGCCAGCTGGAAAACAAACAGCAAAGTGATATGAAGTTTATGCACCAAATGCCAAGGATATTGTTCTCTCTTCTCAGCCATACTTCAAAGGGAAGAAGAAAGGCTGAAAATACTTCTTCAGTAACACAAGTAGTATTGAGAGGCAGATAAATACCAGCTCATGGAATGTGTCTTTCTTCATAGGGGAGAAAGGGTTTGAGGGTTCTTTTCCCCCCAGTAGAACACAGATATCCAAAACAGAAATATCTTTTACAGGATACAGGATCTTCTCCAGTCCAACTTTTCTGGTACGCTCTTGCGTGCTTTAAATTCACTCTTTGTGGATAAAAGTTTGACAGGAAATCTTTCTAAAAGAATGGATTCATATGCTTGAATATTGAAGAGTGGAAGATAAAAGCCACAGATTACATTTCCATGTGCATTCTAAATGAAACCATTGATAGGGGCTTATTTGGGGTAAATATCAATTGACATGGCTTCCTGTAAGTGTTTTGTTAGAAGTGTTTTTATACCATTCCCTGAACAAGCCAATGAAGGATTGATTGAATAGTGGACTTGGCTGCCAAAAATTTCCAAGCGTCACACATGGCTTCTTGTCCCTTTACAGCTCTTTCATTACTAGGGAGTTGTTTTACAGTCTTTTCATCCAGCTTTTAGACTATGCCAGTGTGTTCTAAAGGCCAGTTAGGTCCTCAACCAATCCAGGATGTGAAGGAGTAGAAAGGCGGCTCAGTGTTCTCCCATCTCCCAACACTCTTCTCACCTGTGTGAACAACTGAGGATCCAGCCTGAAATTTTTAGTTGCAAGTAGAGGAGCACTGATATATGGATTGCATGTCAGATCATCACCAATAAATGGAAAATTAACATTATTGGCTATCAGGTTTTCTGGCCAGTGTAACCAGTAATGTCACCAGTATATATAATATGCCTTTTGGCCGGGGCCCTTGGATGCCGTGTGCATGTGTGCGGCCGCACGCATGCACATGGCCAGGGATGCAGGCAGTCATCGTAGAAAGCGGTGCACTGCAGATAAGTCTGTGGCATGGGAGAGGAAAGAGATTTTTGTGGGAGGTAGATTGAGGCCCCCACAGTGAGAGAGCGAGTGGGGCTGGGGCTAGGGGTGCTGCCTAGCTAGGGCAGTGAATGGGGCCAAGGCAGGGGGCAGGACAGAGCCTCAGGAGGCTCGTCCAGGGGGGCGGGTCCCCGCCACTGTGTGCACCCCCCCCAGGGAAGACATATGGGGGGAATGTGCTCCCCCAGGTTTGTGCATGGGACAGATGCAAGCTGCTTACTGTGGGATTGGGCCTCTTCGCCCTGTTGCCTTTCCCTCAGGAGGTCGACGCTGGCCATGCATCCCACGTCCATTCAGCAGCAGTGGGATGGCGAGTTGTGCCTCCTGCTGCTGGGCAGGCAGGGGGCACGTGGCTGTCTTGGGGCTCCCGAGGCAAAGGCAGCAGAGTGGAGAACCTCAAGCCTGCAGCAGGCAGGCCACATCCACCCTTACCCTGCTCAGCTCCGCTCTTGTTAAAACCATCCTCGCACTTAAAATAGTGGTGGCAGCACTTGAATTAAAGCTCATTTGATGAGCTTTAGTTTAAGCACCACTGCTGCCACCATTTTTAAGCACCGGGACCTGATCCCCTGGATGTTCCACCCATGGCTGTCCTACTCCTCACCCCAGCCCCAGGTCCCATTCATTGCCCTGGCTGGGTAGCACCCCCAGCTCCTGCCCCACTCCCTCCCTTTCTGTGGGGGCCTCGATCTGCCCCTCCCATGCCCCTTCCCCTCCACATACTTACCTGCAGGGAGCTACTCTCCACATGGCCCAACTGCATTCCTGTAAATCAGTTATCGGATCAGTATTGGCCAATATGGCTGGTTAATAATTGACTATTGGTATTGGCCAAGTAAATCTTTATCTGTGCAACTCTAGTTGCAAGAGGCCAGAATCTGTCCTCTGTATTCAGTCAGGTTGAAAAGGAATTATTTTTAGGGCTGATGCATGAGAGAGAATGGCTAAATCTAACTTTTTTTCCTCTCCCCTGCCATTGTGGAAACCTGGGGTAGCAAGGAGAGTGTTTAAATGTTTCAGGAGAGCGCTTCAAGTAGAAAGAACAACACTGTCATGCTTGCAGTTGATCACCAAACGGGGCTGAACCTCTAGGCTGTTTCACAGAGAAGAGATTTAATGTTTTCTGTTTAAAGAAGGGTTTACACTGAAAAGTGAGTCCATAAAACATACCACTTCCTTGTTTTTTATGATTATTCAAAATCATCTGCATACTGTTGCAATAAAAAGAACCCTACTACTTCTTACTCTTTCTAGCCTTACAAAGGCTATGTCTTGGCTCATGTATTAGCCCAGTTCTTACCTAGGATCTACTTGCAGACTTATTGCCAAAACATCCAGTGTGCCTCTAAGGTTGTAGCACTGATCATTATAAAAAAAAAACAAAAAAAAAAAAACACATTTTTTAAATCTGTAAACTGCAGGTTTGACATGAAGTAACTGAAGAACAAAAACCAGGATTGTCCTTTTTGCGGTGTTATAGTTTACTATAGTACTGGCCTTTTAACTTGTCAGCATGTTAAGAGATCCAGGGGCACAGATTTAACAGGTGCACTCTATTACAAGCACCAGTGCTTTACAGATGAACAGTTGCTATCACAGTTTCTTACCACGAGTATGATACTTCACAGAAACTACAATACTGTGTAGATGAATTATTCCTTGAGATAAAGGGTTAACAGCTGGTCGGGTAAGTGTGGACACTAGATCACACAATAGAGGTTGTAGCTGAACTGCACAGCAGGCTTGTTTTTAATTGAATTATAAACAAAGCTGCTTTTGTGGGAGGTGTGCCTCTTGATTCACTGAGACCAGACATGGGAATAGCTGAATAAAAGGAGCTCACATTGTGTTGGCAGCTTGCAAAGGCTGATTCTCTGCTGCTTTTCACCTTGTTCAGTTTTTTATTTCCATGTAAGATTGATGTAAAATGCTACTTAAATCAGAGCAACAGTGTTTTATACCTATTTATATGTTCACTTTACAGAGGCATAAATGACTGCTAAAGTCTCAAAGCAGTGAAAGTTGAAGCCCTGATTTTCTCCCTTTAACAAACATTGTTATCAGTTTTAAAAAATGTGGTTATTTGTTGTGTTTGACTGCTTTGGATTGACTGTTTACACTTTGCTGATATGGCACTGGAGTGGAATAAACTTTGCAATGTTTCAAAAATGCCATTGCTCCTAAGATTTATTGTAACTACATTCCTAAGGCCTTGCCTATAGTTACCCTTGTTGTGCTCCCGGCCTGCAATGTGCAGGGCTGAAGACACCCACAGGTTCTTTGCAGAATTGAAGTGTAGCAGCCAGCCAGGAGAATCCAAATTAAATGGGCTTTCAAGTCCTGTATAGTGCTGTGCTTGCCAAGTATCTTCATGGTATTGCCTTGTGGCAGGAGTCATCACCTGTTAGCTTGGGAAAGAACAGTTGGGTTTTGAAGTAAGGGTGCACCAATAAAGATTTTCTTGGACAATACCAATTGCTGCTTAACCAGCTATATCAGCTGCTACTGATCTGATAACCTATTTAAAGGAGTGCAGCCCAGCAGCTTGGAGAGCAGTGTCCAGCTGGTAAGTCTGTGGTGGTGAAGGGTGGGGGGAAGGGAAGGGGCATGGGAGGGGTAGATCAAGGCCCCCACAATAAGGGAAGGAGTGGGGCAAAGGGCAGGGATAGACGCTGCCCAGCCAGGGTGGTGAATGGACCTCGGGGCAGGGTGGGGCGTGGGGTAGAGCTGCTGGCTCCTCATCCGGAGGGCACAGCAGGAGGGCAGGGGCGGCTCCCCGCTACTGCACGCACCCCCAGCGGAGGCATGGGGGGCATGTACCCACCCCCCCAATTTGTGCACAGGGTGAGGGTGGACTGCCCACTGTGGGCCAGGGGCTGTGCTGGCCTCATCCCAGTGGGGGCAGGGGGAGGGCAAGGGGGAGGCAGGCTGAGCCAGGGCTGTGCTCAGGGCAGACAGGGGTGGAGCAGCCAGCAGTGGCCCTGGGAGGGGGAGCTACGGCAATTTTTGAGGTGGCTATAGTCCATCTCATAGCCCCCCTCCTAGCG
>NW_005842500.1:409502-414300 GCF_000455745.1 Alligator sinensis | reverse complement strand
AGGGAGCTGTGCCCACCTTCCCCCTGTACCCCCCAGACGAGCTGCCCACAGCTCCACCCCCCACCCTGGGGTCCATTCACCACCTTGGCTGGGCAGTGCCTGCCCCTGCCCCAGCCCTTCCCTCACCATGGGTACCTTGATCTGCCCCCACCATGTCTCTTCCTTGCCCCATCCCTTCCCCTCCACAGACTTACCCTCAGGAGCCTGTTCTCCAAGCTGCTGGGCTGCATTTCTGGTCACACCCATGCTGCAGCTGCGCACATGCACACAGCATTTATTGGTGACATTTTGGCTACACCGACCAAAAAAAGCCAACTGCCAATAATGTTAATTTTCCTTTTATTGGTGCCAATCTAATATGCGACTGATATGTCAGTGCACCTCTATCTTGAAGGTCCCATCTAGATTAGATGTTAAAGATGTGTTGTTAGGTTGAGTTATGTAGTTCAGCCTAATTACTGATAACACCTTCTAAAACAATAGGTAAAGCAAAGAAATTATACTTTAATATACAGTAAAACCATCCAACTTGAACCTGTAACATCGCACCTTTAAAAACTAGTGTACATGGATCCTATTGATTCTAACAGAAGCCAAGCCAAAATCAGCCCTGTAGAATTGGCTCTACAGTGCTTTGACATTAGAGGCTTGATATTTGGCCATATTATACCAGTGTAAAAAAGATCATAATCTACTCTGCAGCTCTACAGCAGGTACGGATTCAGAATTTTCAAATTTCCCCCTTTCTTAAAAGTAGGAAAGTCCCTCTTTGAAATATCTTCAGAGTTCAGTTTGTAGACCTGGTTTTTCCAATGAGTATAGTACTTGCGAATACATTTTTTCTTTCTCTGAAATTAAATTTTGGGGGTTAGCACCTTGCTACTCCCTGCAGCATGTGCGCTATGTTAAGAATCCAAATAGCCTTCACTCAAAGCATTGATTTTGTTATCTCAGGCATTTCTTTTAAGTACCTACATCTACCTTTTTCAACCGATATAACCACTTTGCTGTGCTGTGAACTGAAGGTAAAGAAAGATTGTGCTTTAGGCTGGTTCTGCAGTTCAGTTTACAAGGATAAAAGCCTCTTCTTTTTCCTCTTCACAGAATCAGAAATATTTAGATATGGGAAAGATCTATTGGTTCATCTTAAGTGTTCCCCAAAGCCAATGCTGGATTGTTCCCCAGGGTGTGCTTTTTTTTGTGTTTTGTTCAAACTTCTTTTAAGTCTCTGGGCTCAAGTGATAGAAGTTAACTGGAGATTATAATATAATCTCTGTAGTTAGGCTCCAGTTTACAAAGGTTGAGGTCAGTGGAACTATTCATGCACGTTAACTTATTCAAATCCTGAAATGTTTGTAGGATCAGAGTGCAAGGCCTTGTTTACATAAGAATTTTACAGATTCAACAAAGAGCTTGTCTACACATAGTACTTTGTGTTGCTTTAAGATTACATTAGTTTGAAACTAGCACTTAAACTCTTAAACCCAGTGTGGACACACATATACGATAAGAACATAAGTCTCACACTGATCTAATAGAATCTTTCTGTTCAAGGTGGGCTACATGTTTTCTTTTGTGTAAGTGGTTCAGGGGTGGACCCAGGGTTTCCTAAAGTGGGGTGCAGTATAGGCAACCCTTATTGCAGGGGTATCAGCACCCCCTGCTTCCACCCTCCTCTGCCCCACCAGCGTGGACAGATCACACTGTGGGAGCCTCTGGGGAGTTTTTAAAGCCCTCAAGTAAGTGAAATGGGGTGGGGAAGGGGCAGAGAAGTTTCTGATCCAGCAAGGCAGAGTGGGGCTGGGCTCAGCTAGGGAGGGGACAGTGGTACCAGGGCAACTGGAAAGTTCCTGAAGAGTTTCTTCCACCCTGCCTAGTCCCTGTGTGGGAAAGGGGACCCCCTATCCATCCCTGCTGCCCTTGTCCCCATCCCCAGCTGAGCACAGCTCCTTCACAGCAGGCAGGAATGGCTCTGGTGCTTCTCTGCTGTCATGACCACAAGCTAGGGAAAGGAGGGGCGGGGATGGGGAGGAAAGGGGCAGGGAGAGGATGGTTCTTTGAGCAGGATGGGGAAGACAAAGTATTTTCACCTGCTTTAGGAACTTTTAAAAGTCCTGGAGGCCCCCACACTGTGGTCCAATCCAAAAGGGGGGGTGCAGCCACACCCCTGAGGTGGATCATGAATGATGTTGAAAAAAAGCCTTCAGCAGTCCCAAGAACTAAACACAGATCTGCCAAGTCCCTCTCAAGTGCCCTTTAACCTCAGTTGTGTCCTACTATCTTTTCTCAATGGACAAGACTAGACCAACAGGATGTACCTCAGTAGCTAAGTAACAGGAAGCTTAGGTATCTGACGAATGGATAAAAGATGTTGTACATGCTGCTAATTAAAATGTCTCTGTCTTACGTTGGGGAGTGAAGAATGGGGGAAAGAATTTTAAATAGTTCATTTTTATCTGTTCACATCTTGAGGTTTAGAGAACATACCCTGGACAGTAAATCAATCAACTTAAGTAGTGCAGTTCTGTGCCATCTGCCCTCTCTCTCTCAATTGTTCCTTTGCTAGAAATTTACAACAATTAAGGTAAGGTAAAGTTGGAACTTTAAGTGTAATGACAACAGCTAAGATTTTAAATAAAGGTATGAAATCTACAGCACGTCTCCTGTTACATTGAGCAGGAGGGACAGGGGCATTTTGCAAATGCTTTTATACAATCTGTGCTTGAGTTCTCAGAAGACTGATTTAAAAAAAAAAAAAAAAAAAAAAAAAAAAAACACCCACCCATGTCTTTCAATTCATTTGCTACAGAATCTCGAAGTTACAAAGAAGGCCTTAACCATACTGTTGTGACATCTGACAGTACCATGGGCACCAATCCTGCTTTGCTGAGGACTGACATACAGATGGCTCCTTCCTGTCAGCGTCCTTTTGCATCTACATGCACCATGTCAAATAACAGCCCTATCCCACAGGAACAAAGGTAGGAACTTGCCGGGCCTTTTCTCCCACCTGCCTATCTAATTCTTCTGTCTTCACATGTCATCAGGCCTTGCAGGGTGTTAGTACTCCAAGACTGGAGCGCATCAGGTTGAGCCTATACCTGTGGTTCTCAGCCTTTGTAGACTCAAGGCACCCCTTGTTAAACTCAAGGCACCCACTAGAAAATACCAGCTCACTCATTTTTTTCCCACTACAGAAAAATAGTATAGCAGTTCCTCTGTTGCAAAGATTTCAGAAAGACCACAGCAGGTCAGAATGGTTTTAACACAGTGGATTCCTTTTTGAAATCTCTGGGTTTATCTTGTGAATCATGCTTATATATCTAACAGTGCCAGTGTTACATGGCAACCCCCAAACCCCACTGAAAGGATCTAAAGGTATCAAAGAGTGCCGAGGGACCCTGGATGAGAATCATTGACCTATATCATCAGCTGGGCCAGCCAATTTAGGTATAAAGCGTCACCATACCCATGCCGGAGTTCTTGAATGTAGACAAGATTCAGATTAGGACAATACTTAAGTAAGAATATGCTGAAGAATGTACCCGTGGAGAGAAGCAGTCTGGTTTTTGAAGGGAGCTGAGCACCCACAAATCCAGCAATGCTCAGTGGGAACACAGCTTTCCAGTATCAAGTTACAATAGTCTGCTTTCGCAGTCCTCAGGCAGGCAGAGCCCCTGCTGAAACCAGTCAGGGTTCTTGGTGAGGGCATCCTCCTTAGTAACATGAGATGGGTGCAGCAAAGGGTAAGCAAGTCTAGTTTCTGGCCCTTTTATGCCCCTTAGTGCAGAGTGGTTGTACTGGGCCATAAAATCCGGAACCAAGTTATAGACGAGACATGATGAATGAGAGCATCAGAAAGCTTGGATGCCAAGCTTTCTCCATTGGGGAAGATTAGGAGAACCAGAGTTACCTGCATGACCATCATGATCTTAAATCACATGCTTATATTGCAGCTGCTGTATAGACTATTTTTAGAATATTGTAGAAATGATCCACAAAGGACAGTTTCAATTTCAAAATATATCAAGAGCCAAATCCTTTTAATTCCAGTTACTTGGTTATAGGCCCATATGCATTTATCAGAAAGCTAACAACTAACTCCTTGAGAGTTTCACTGGCGGGTGTTTGGGAAAACCCTATAAAATTTCATACTGAAAATATATTGGCTCAGAAAGAAGATAATGTTAACAGCACATATAATTCTATCACTATGGCAGATATTCTCCTTGTGATAAAATGTTCAGAGAATTTCAAATATTTGGATGAAAGAGTGGATGCAAAAACAAAGTCGATTCCCTTCCCACTGTCAAATTGGCTTTGAAAACTGATTGTTTTTGATAGGTTATTATTGGTGCACTGCTGATGTGAGCTACTGCTTGGAGATTTGAATCAGTCCTGTTGCAACAAGTAAAGTGGTAACATGTTAAAACATAGAAGAAAAAGGGAGGGAGAGAGAGAGAAAGAAAGAGAAAAGGCGAGAGAGAAAGAGAGAAGGAAGGAAGGAGAGTGTCACGGCGGGGTCCTCGCGGAGGGCCGTGTGCTCCTTAAGGTCCCTCGCTCCGTGTCAGGCCAGCCCAAGGCCCCCTCTGATTCTCGCCCGCCATGTCTTGTTGGAGTATATATATAGTTGGGAGGCTGCCTATGACTCCCTGGGCACGGCTACTCGGGACCTCTGTCCCCGCGGTTCTTCCAGACCCCCTGGGGGTCTCCCGGTATAATGGGTGCTCCTCAGGCACCCTAGCCTTATGGGCTATGCGTGGCTCCTACCAGCCCCTAATACCACGCCCCAAGCCTC
>NW_005842500.1:369814-409234 GCF_000455745.1 Alligator sinensis | reverse complement strand
CTGCCCCACTCTGGGGCTGGGGTCTATGTACCCCGCATACAACCCGGGGTCTGTTCCCCGCCCGCAACCCACTGGTTGCGCTCAGGGGCCCCACACCTCTGGGGTCCCTATGTGGCCTCCTCCAACCCCTACAGCCTCACCCAAGCCTCCGGGCTAATACGTAAGCCGAACATAAACTAGAGCCTCCTGGCTATAACTCAAACATAAAGCCTCCTGGCTAAACCATGGCGCCCAAACCTCTCAGAGCTGCCATCCTTCTCTCAGCTAGAGCAGTTCCTGCATTGCTCACCTCTTACCTCCAGGAGCTCCTGCCCCTCTCAGCTGCTGGCAGGGAACTGCCAGTCTGCTCTCAGCCCTGGGCTTTATAAGGGCCAGGCCCTGCCTCCTACAGACAGCTGGCTCTCCTTAGTTGCCCCGGCAACCTGCAGCTGGGCTCGTTACCCTGGCAACACTCAGCTGGGCTCGTTATGACCTGCCAGGGCTCTGTCTCTCTCCCTGGCAGTTTCTCCCCTCTAGGAGCAGAGCACCGAGGTGCTCTGCGACAGAGAGGGAGAGAGAGAAAGAGATCGATCGATTGATCAAACAACTGACAGTGGAAATGTAAGATGAGAGGCAGAAAATGGATACAACAAACAGGAAAGGAAGAAATGAATGAAAGAAGGTTGTGAACACTGCAGTCAGTAGAGGTCCAGTACTCTGCCTAGCTCTTCCCCTGCAGGGTTTCCTACAGGGAAAGGTGAGGTACAGTACTAGTGCTGGCAGCCATGCCCACCATAAAATTCCATGCCCTGCTGTTGATCTCCCCTCCCATATCACCGAGTGTCTAATTATCATATTTCTAATCATGACTAATTGCCTTTTACCATCATTTTTGGAACTCCCACAGTTGATGTGAACTGACTGAAGTATTGAACTCTTAGCAGGCAGCCTGTCAGAGTAGCACTGATTGCACCTTATATTTCTTTTTCCTTTTTTCTGGTCTCATTTAAAATTAGTCCTTCAGGTAACGATGTTTTTGGCTTGAGAGACTGTGAATCATAATAATCCCAATAAATAATGTTACAATCAATCACTGTCTGAAAAGTAGATGTAACTTGTCATTATAAATAACTAGGAATTGGAATTAAAATCTCAGCCTCAGGCATTGTCAGCACTGGTAATGTGAAGTCACTACAGAATCAAATTTGAAGATCCTATTTTTCAACTTTACCTTGAAACATTGTTCCTTTGTTCATTTTCTTTTTTTCAGGTGGGTGGGGGTCACATTTCAGCTTTAAAAATACTTTCTGGATTTTTTGCGTATAGATGTTTTCTTCTCTCTATTCCCATTCTATCTGTTATGGTGCTGCTACTGTGGTATGTACAAAGCTCCTGACTTCCACAGTGCCCAATTAACTAAATCCCTGCTTTGTATTTTTAAATTCTTAACTCCATCCCTCTTCCCCCATCCTTCCCTCCCCCCAAGCTCTTTGCCTCTGCATTACAGGTTTGCTCTCCCTTAACTGCAGCCCCTCTCCATAGCTTTTTAGCTGTTTTCACACATTAGACTTTTAGAAAATGGAATAAAATGCGACTCTCTTCACCTTTCAAAACTTTGGGACAAGAAACAAAGGACTGAAAGGGGCTTCTTGGGTCAGTTCTGCACTTTAACATGTGGAATTCTTCCCTGGTGGAACAATCCTAGTTTCAGTGTTAGACTATTTTGTTCAATAGGTGAAAGAAAAATAATGTCTCTGGTGCTCTGTACTATATCTTGCATGTCCTGTATTATTCCTTTGCCATTCTTATATGAACATAAATAAGGCCTCCCCATTCATATATGGATGATCTTATGGTTAAGTCATGGAGTCATGGTTAAGACATGGACACCTCGATTCTGATTCTGATGCTGTTTCTTATATAGTGTGACCTTGGGTAAATCGCTTGGCTGCTTGGTGCCTCAGGCACTTACACAAGTTACGTATTTCATGCTATTGGGCTCCTCAAAGCACTCTACAGGCATGATGTAATACACATGCACAGCTGCAGAGCGCCTTTAAAATGGCTGATCGCACAAAAAATTACCATCAAGTGAGGCATTAGATGAAGGTGCTCTAAAGCAGAGCGTGTTAGAGAACATGTGTTCCTTCAAGGATTCATTTTTTGCATGGGGAGGGGAGAGGGGCTAGTGTTCACACCCTGCCAGCACCAATCTAGCACTACCCCTGGGGCTCTCAGAACAGGGGAAAAAGCAACAACAGCTACCAACTGGGCTTGGCCTGGCTGGAGCTGGGAGGTGGGGGCAGGGTGGAACAGAGCCCCCTTGCCTCACGAGTCCACCCCCAGCTACCCTGGCTGGCGTATTGGGAGGAGCTGAGCCAGGCCCACGAGGCAAGGGGGCTCTGTTCCACTCTGGCCCCCACCCTGTTCCAGTTCCGGTCAAGCCTAGCCAGCAGCTGCTGCTGTTGTAAAGAGGCCTGGGGTGTGGGGGAAGGGAGCACCCCCTCACCTCACAGGTCCAGCCTAGCTCCCCCTAATTTCCCAGCTGGGGTACCTGGGGGGGGCCCACAAGGTGAGGGGGCTCTGTTCTGCACCCCGCTTTAAGCTCCAGCCAGGCCAAGCCCAGCTGCTGCTCCTCTGTCCCCTGCTGACAGCTCTGGAGTTTGGGGGTAGGGGGAGAAGGAGGGAGCCTGGGGAGAGGGATGGCTTGGCTGCCTCCTCAGAGGCTGTGGGAGTACCCCCGCCTGTTTGTCAGGGCCAGTGCAGGCAGGCTCAAGTCCCCACCCCGACCGAACAGGTGAACATCAGCTCTAACTCATGGCATTTTATGTAAAGCACCGTGAGTTAAAGCAAGGCCCTTAAACATCTGGAGGCACCCTCCGTTTCCCTGTTTGTATGATAATACATACCTCATAGAACAGCAAGGCTGATGTCATTAAAGCATCCTGAAAATCCTTGTATGAAGAGTGTTATGGAAATCTGAAGTATTGTTGTCTTGGTTAAGTTTATTTATTGATACTGCAAAAAACTGGAATGAAGGCATTGTAAAATGAAATGCTCTCAATGCATATGGGAATGATTTGATTCATCTTTTTGTTTTTGAACAGCCCTCCTGCAACTGAACACCCTTGGCTAAGCAGCCAAAGACCTACCCATTCACCCCAGCTTTCAGTGACGGGTAACAACAGGCCAACAGGAAGTTATCTTTTGCCCTCAGAATTTTCAAGCTCTGTGCAGGAAGACTCTCTCTTCTCCCTTTTCCCATCCCCAGGCCTGCAAGTTATCTCCTTGAGCAGCCAAGAAAATTCATCATCAGAGCAGCAACAAGAACCTTCTGCCAAAACCAGTGCCCGGACTTACCTGAACTATGGTGGAGCCAGTGTAGGCAGCAGCCCTTCCTTGGAGGAGAAACAGGCTACTTTCATGGTCAACAGTAACAGTTCTCCCAAAACTATGAGCTCACCACTGGCAAGTGAAGAAGACAATGGGTTTTTGGAACACAACTTTCTTACAATGACCACTGGACATAACAGCCAGAACAGCACTACTCAGCAAAAGCACGGAATGAATCTGCACCCCCAACCACCCCTTCCAGAGAAGAAGAGGTCTTCTGAAGGAGAACGTTCCTTTGGTTCCATCTCCCCTTCTTCCAGTGGCTTCTCCAGTCCCCACAGTGGGAGTACAATCAGCATCCCATTTCCAAATGTCCTGCCAGACTTTTCTAAAGTTTTAAGTACTTCCCCTGTGCCAGGTAGGTTCTCTGTTACAAGGATACCAGGCATATCTATTGTCAGAGAGAGGAAATTGGGAGTGGGCTGTTCTAGGTTTTAGAGATTAAGAAGAAAAAAAGGAAAAATGGCACCTGAGTATTTATAGTAAGAGGAACTCATTCACTAGTATTAGACAGATTGATTCTAAAAGCAAAACTCTGGAGTGCTTTGTCGGAGCCCCTTTGGATGTATGAGCAAAGTGCAGCCCTCTCTTCAGACAAGATTCTTCAGGTAAATCTGATATCTTTTATTAGACCAACTCAGATAGTTGGAAAAATTCTTCTTAGCAAGCTTTCAGGTTTAAATACCCTTCATCAGGATGAGGAAGCATTTCCAGTTGGGCTGTGCTCTTCCTGGATGGAATGAATTGTGAAGAAGCCAGAGGCTGGACTGGTATATGCATGCTACAGGCCATCAGTGAAGATGTAAACTGAGGAGTCAATGGATGAGAGACAGGCCGGGGGGGAGGGGTGGAAAGGGGAATGAATGTAGCTGATAAATAGTAGAGAGGTACCTGGGGACTCAGATGTCAGGCAGGTTTAATGCATCATAAAACCAATGTCTATATTTAGTCCATGATTTTTTGTATCCAGGAGGTTGATGAAGTGAAGTTCATAGGCTCATCTGGGAAAAGGTGTTTTGTAAATTAATTTGAGGATTAGAACTGAGAGATTGGAGAGAAAGTGGTTTCCATGTGAGAAGTGTGAACCCGCAGGTAATTGGGTATTCTTGTCTTTGATAGATTTCCGATGTGAGTTCATTCTGATGCACAGTTGTTGTTTGGTCTCTCCTACGTATTTTCTATCAGGGCATTTGGTGCATTGGATAAGATATATTACATTTCTGGAGGTGCAGCTGTAAGATCCAGGAATGCTGATGGTTCTGTTGTGAGGTGTACTAATTGTCGGGGGTGGGTGGAGATGTGTTGGCAGGTTTTACATTTCTTGTCATGGCATAGTACTCCAGATGTGGCCTCACCAGTGCTGAATATAGAGGGGAATAATCACTTCCCTTGTCCTACTGGCATCCTTGCTAGACTTATGGCAAGAAGTAGTTGGAATGTGGCTATTGCCCTCCAGGGTATGTGCAGATTTGACCAGGTGCCACTGATAAGATCCTTATTTAATATAGCTGTATAACTGTGAATGTCCAGAATCTATAGCTCCAGTGAAAGGTAACATTAATAACACTTGTGGAATTAACCAAAGTATCATGTTGTGTACATTTTGGTATAGAACTTCCCCAAACTCTCATTGCATTGTTCTTCCACCTCAATCAGACTAACCAGCATCTCCTTGTGAGACATGAGAACCAACAACAAAAAATTCTCTTTGCAGTTATGGTGCAAAAACATTTTTTTTCCTTTTTTTTTTTTTCTACAGACAGTACAACTGATAAGCATGTGACTGTAAAATTTGTCCAAGACACATCCAAGTTCTGGTACAAGCCAGATATTTCAAGAGAGCAAGGTAAGCCAAGTAATGTGTGCTTTGGGGTATACAGTTGCAGAGGGCCTGTTCAGGAGCCTTCTCTATAAATTTCTGGAGCTTGATGCTTAAAATGCTTTAGATTAAAGTACAAAAACAATTTTTGTCTCACCACTAGGAGGACTAGAGCCCCTTATGCCAGTGTAATTTAGAGGATTACGGGTTTATTAAACAAGACTCAAGGAGTCAAGGTTTTAGCTTGGGTCAGGTTCTTAACCCCTCTAAAATGACCCAAAGAGATCTTAAAGCTGTCTGTGCCAAGAGCTGAAAAAGCATGGTACAATCTAGGCATGGCCCTGCCAGTCCATTCAGTCACTTCCCTTCAGTGGCAAGGAGGCTATCCTGGAGAATGGTAGAGAATGGACAAGAGAGGCAAGTGCAATAATAGAGATGTAAATACCAATTAAATAAATATTTGTCATTATAACAGGTTAAACAATTAATGGATTGAGTGCAGCGACAGGGACGGGTGCAGCAGTGCTGGGCCATGTCTCTGCAAAGTCAGGGAGGGGGATGCAGAGCCTCCCAGGCCAGTGTTTGCCCAGCCCCACCCTGCCATGGAGGAGGGGCTTCAGCCATCCACCCCAAACAGCATGGGGAGCCGGGGGCCAAAGTAACCCCACCAGGCAGGCAGCACAGCCCAAGAAGCCCTAGGGGTGAGGGGGCAGCAGCCAGCAAGGGGCTGCAGCCACCGGTGGGCAGCTTCCCCAGGCCAACTGCAACAGTGCAGGAGGGAAGGGGGAGGAGAGAGGCAGGCAGTAGCTAGCAAGGGTCTTTACCAGCCCGCTGCAGCCACTGGCATGCATTCTTGCTGGGACAATGCAGGGCTTACCTTCCCTCCCAGACTGTGCCCAGCCCCAGGGTAAACAATAACCAATAACTAGTAAGCTATAACCAGTTATCACTGAGCTGATTGGTGAAATGATTAATCATTTAACCATTCACGTCCCTAGTGCAATATTCTCCATTGATCCAGGTGGAAGGTAACTTTCTAGCCCAAGTTATCCAGAGACTGTAGTCTGGCATGTTTTGAGGGCAAGTTTGGTCCCCAGGATTTGGAGAGCTGAGGGGACAGGGGACATAAAACAACCTCATAAAAGCTACTTACCATTTGCTTAGATTCTCTTAAGTGCTACAGTAGCATGGAATTTCCCATCTATGTTTTAAATATACTTACATTTATAACTAATGAAAGAGAATGTTGCTGTTGTCAGAATCAAGAATAAACTCCTATGTAGATCAGCCAAGATATGGCTATCACTATATGCAACTCTTGAAGATTGTTTTTAATAGCTACCTGCTTGTTATCTCGGCTCTACATTCATTAGTAGTCTTACTGAACTCTGCATGTGGAATAGGGATAGGGAATGGAGTTTTTTCCAGCAGTCCTTGCCTGTGTCACTGCAACCAGTTTCCATGGAGACCCCGGCACTGCTGCCACCGTGACATAGAGACTGGCCCCAGCAGTGCTGGCAGGGTGCACAGCTGGGTGAGGAGCCGCTCCAGAGCTAGGACCTTGTGGCAGTGACAGCGTGGTCTGAAGCCAGGACTGAGCTGCGATCCACTACCTGCGCACCCTGGGCAGGGGCTTGGCGGAAGCAGATTGCAGCTGTGCCCCAGCTTCAGACCACACTATCACCACTGCAGGATCCCAGCCCCTGCCACGGAGCAGCTCCCCTCCCAGCTGCATACCCTGCCAGTGCTGCTGGGGCCAGTCTGCGTGGAAACCCTGGCCCCACCTGGCTCTGCTGTGGGGTCTCCATGGAAACCAGCTTCAGCAATGCTGGCAGGGGCTGCTGGGTAATGGAGTCTGCTGCTGGCCAGATCCACTATTTTGCCTACACATGCAATAGAATACTGAGTGTTTAAGTGTCCAAAGGACAATTCTTGACTTGCTGTGCCTAGTAATGAGGTGACATCACAAGAACACACATAAAACTAACAGTGTGTTGTTTTCACAACATTTCAGTATTCACTTTTTTCCCCCACCTAATATCATTACTTTTTTCTCATTCTATAAGGAAAAATGTTAAGGAAAGTGAGTGTGGATTTTTGCTTTTTGCCTGAAGGAACAATTCTATGACAGATGGAAACTCTGGTTTAATGCAAAGTTAGAAAGATTATGCAAACAGCCTCCTGAATTCCATTTTTTTTACATATTCACCACATTAGCCTCATCCAGGAGTGCTGGGATTTCTTGTAGGATTGCTGAAGATCAGAAATGTTTATGGCTGGATAACATTTATTCATAAAGTAAAAAAAAAAAAAAAAGAAATACTCCAAAAACTTATTCAGAACCAGGCCACTGAGCACTCTGCTATATGACACTGCAACAGTACAACAAAGTTATTGCAAGAAGGATTAAGACCTTGGCTACCTGGGAGTGGGTTTCTTTGCAATCTGATGCAAAGGCAAGCAGCAGTTCCTCTGTCAGTCCCTCCCACTGTGCATAATCCAGCTCATATCCTCCAAGCAGAGGTCACAGAACAAAGAGGAAAAGAATTTCAGTGCTTAGACTCTCCAAAAGCAAGTACCCATCTACCTGTATCTCTCTGCTTGCATAAAATGAGATCAAAGGAAGACAGTAACTTTCTTCCAGCACTTGTTGATGAATAATGACAAGTATTCTCCCAGTGTCAGCACTGTGTAGGAGGAGAAAGCAATGTTGTCTCGCTAGACTGACTCTTGTAGCCATATTCCCTGCTACTTTTTTAACAAGCAGACACAGTATCATCAGGAACCAGATTTTCCTCTTTGTCTGAAAGCACATGTCTGCTGGGACAGAGCAATTTAGAAGGAAAGTGCTGGCTTTCTTCTGACGATGCGGAATGGGGCACATTTTCATTATCAGGCCAGGAACCACAGTTGCCAACATACCCCTGCTGGCTGAGTTCTAATCTGGTCCCTCAAAGGCAGGAAAAAAATGTTTCTTAAGCTGTATTTTCCTGTCAGACCTTTGCAATTTTGAGAAATTATGGTAATGGAAACATTCCAACATGGACCAAAACCAAAAGCTCATATCAGGGCTTCAGTCATTGGCAGCCTGAGACTCTATCTAGCATAGTCTCTGAAAACTGGAAGTTCAGTCCTGGATCCCAAACCCCCATCAGATCCAAAGATTTTTTTTTCAGTTTTGCCTTTTCCTTACTACTTCCCATCTCACTGGAATATTATTAGGAGTAGTTAATTAATATTTGGACAGTGCTTTAAATATATACAGCACTGCAGACCAGATATTTGTGAAGCCTCCGGGCTGTGCTTGGAGTAAGATACTGTCCAGTTTGAACGAGGAATCCAGT
Organism: Alligator sinensis; assembly: GCF_000455745.1. Lineage (NCBI taxonomy): Eukaryota > Metazoa > Chordata > Crocodylia > Alligatoridae > Alligator > Alligator sinensis. The sequence goes on along the minus strand of NW_005842500.1, from coordinate 400,699 downwards.
CAGGTCATGCAGGTGCATTGTCATAAATACCAAAATAGCCAGGGTTCTGGCTCTGTTCCAAGGTTGGGGTGCGGGGAGGAAGAACAGCCTCACATGCTTTACTAGCCCTTTCAAGGAGGATTTGAAGCAGTACATGTGTGTTCATTACCCTGACTGAAAACATTTTTCTCCCTGAATCCTTGCAGCCATTGCTGTTCTTAAGGACAAGGAACCTGGGTCATTCATTGTTCGAGACAGCCACTCATTCCGGGGAGCCTATGGCCTTGCAATGAAAGTTGCTACACCCCCTCCTTCAGTGCTGCAGTTGAACAAGAAAGGTACTGTGTGATTCCCATAAAGAGCAGAGGAGCACTTAATTAATACACATTACACAGAGAAGTCACCCTCCCTTCCCATAATGGAAAGAACAATAAGCTCAGTTCAGAGCCAGTCAGTCTCTCTTTGAATTATTTAGAATATTATAAAAATGTTTCCCAGTGGAAGTATAGGACATTTCTGTACTGTGATAGTTTATTGCACCAATTGCCAATTCTACACACATTTTGGATGTCCATGTACTGTGTAATGTTGTCTACATGGAAATCCAGCACCAGATCACCATCTGAACCCCTCCCTATTTATCAGAAGGCTGTTTTTTATATATTGGGCTTAGTGTGGTGCTGCATACCCTCATGCTCAACAATGGATCTTTTTTGGCCCCAGGAATTTGTTCTAAGATAACCATATATCAGAAACAAGAAGCAGTATGGCAAACCTACTCCCCCGGACAACCATGCCTTAGCACCAAGGCATCAAACATATGCCCAGCCCATGGAACCGTATGATCCTGCCTGTGCATCTCTGGCCCTGACCCCACATGCTGCATGCAGCACAGGGGGTTGGTCTGGGATGCGTGCTGCATGTAGTGCCCCATTAGACCAGCCCTGGGCACTGGCCCTGGGCCCAGTCCAGATCTAGCTGTACTGGAGCCAGCATGCAGGGCCAGTCCAGCAGGGTGCCACATGTAGCATATGCCCCAGGCTGGTCCCCCTGTGCTGCATGCCAGCCAGTCCATCCCTGTGTACTGCATGCAGCTTGTCCCAGTGCTCGCTGTGCATGAGATTCATGGGGCTGGCATGGTGTGTGCACTGCCTGCAATGCACAGGCTGGACCCAGCGCTGCACAGGGCATCTAGGCCATGGGCTGCATGTAGCGCCCTGGACTGGCCCCCTGTGCTGACTGCGGTGCTGGGTCTAACTCCATGCAAACCCCACACGCTGCATGCACAGGAAGCCCTGGAGTGGGTGCACGCTGTATATAACATGTGGTCTGGACTTAGCACCATGGTCACTGCACAAGGGGTTGATCGCAGTCCATCCCATAGACCAGCCCAGGGACCCTCATCCAACCTGTAGGGCCAGATGAATTTGACATCCTTGCCCTATCTGTCACTCCTGAGAGGGAAAAGTGAAAAGAACATACCAAACACGTTTGTCCATACATGGAGACTCAGAAGTTTGGTGCCTGGGCAGTACTTTGGATTATGAATGTGATTAGTGTAAAGCAAACAGGCTGTCTTTCCTGCTGCTACTACTCTCTTTCAAAACCTTATGGGCAAGTTTGTGCCATCAAAAGCCAATGGGCTAATATGCTTCTACATTCGGTCTCTCCCTGACCACAAATGATTAGAAATCAGCAAGTGCCCTGAATCTTGAGTATTAATATCCCTTTTTATGTCATATGCCATTAAATATGATACCTCTGGGTATTTTTAATGTGTGTATTTGAATTTAAGTTCTCACCCTCTTCCTGTGGCACTGAGTTCCGCAGTCTTAATGATCTGCTTTTAGGGGTTTTACATTTGTTACTTTCTGTTTTCATTCAATATCCTTTTAATCTTGCCTTACAAGATAGAGAGAACAAAAGTTCCTGGTGCCTCTTCCTTGTAACATTCACTATTTTATGTCTTTTTGTCACATGCTTCCTTTTCTTTCTCTTGTTACTAAAGATAACATCAGTCTTTTCAATTTCTCACTATGAGTTTTCTCAGGTTCTTGTCCATTCCTTTCTCTGAACCCCTCTCATTCTCCAGTACCCTTCTTGATGTGACCAGAACTGCATGCAGGATTCCAGATGAGAGTTATATAATGATATACTCTTCTTAGTCCCATCCCACACGTTTATGATTACAGTGGTACTCTGAACAGAATTCTTTTTGGGGGCTATATATGCAACTACTGAGTCTATTTCTTGCTCTTAACTGGGAAGACCAAGCTGTAGACACCAGGACATTGCAGACATTGTTGACATTTCTTTACTATTTGCTATGACTTATCTATCCTATTTCCTCATGCCAGAGGAAAATAAACTCATCCCACCGTGCCACTGCTTTCTTTCCTTATGGCATTGTGGAATTGTGCGGCATCCAGATTTTCTCTGGTCATCTTTGAGAGCAAGCTTTTGCTTGCCAATTTTTGCTGGTATTACAGTTCTTGCTATACAAATTATTGTGTTCATTTATGCTGATTTGAACATCCCCAGCGGAATGTGGTGTCTGGATGTCATGTGCCTTCTAGTCTGTGACTGATAAGACTGGAGACAAAAGGATGTTTGTAATTCTTTTGTTCAAGTTTGATCCCCTCGGTTGTTGGGGGGATTAGACTTTGACCCATTGCCAGAGAGTGATCCTTTCATTGCACAAAGTTTCTCCAAATTCCTGTAGTCATTGTTCTTAATGCCAAGTGCTAAACCACCATGAATCGGGCCTTCAAAAATAGCGTAAAATACATGAGATGGTTAACAGTGGTAAATAATTGTTGGGTGTGGGATTTACATCCTCCAATTTGAATCTTTACATTTATACTTGAGTTATGGTTTCAAGAATTTCTCTGCAACCATGAGGAATCGAAACTTCTTTTTAAAATCTAAACTAGCTCTAGAAAACTAAGATACTTCTGTAATTGCCTCTCCAGGACCTGGAACTTCAGGTAGAATATCAAGTATTGTGAGATTCACAGTAAAATTGAGAGAGTCGGTAGCACCGTATTTGTGTACCTAAATCTTTTGTTTTGCTGCTTTAATCTAAATACAGACCTATTTTCCTTTATTTTATCCTCTTGCTGTATCAGGCACCAGTTATTCTCACTGACCTTTTTATTTTGCCATTTCTCTTCTTAGCTACTATTGCAGTTTGCTTTGATTTACTCTTCAGCCCCATCCATTTCCTCCTTTGCTCTCAGGAGGTAAGAAACAAACGATCTGTTTTCTCTGACCTTCCAGTTAGTATAGAATGACTGGGGCATGTCCTAAATGTATTGAACAAAGGTACTCATCTGGGTACTGATTGCTTCCAATCTGGAAAACCTGTAGAGTACACTCGCATGTGCTACAGAGTGTCCTTTTCACTGTAGATTATAACACAGAGGTGGCACAACTAGTAGACTGTTTGCTTGCTTTCTATAAAGAATTCATTTGTCCTAAGGAAACCACCATCATAAAGACCCCTTGTTTTGTGAGTCCATCTCTTATTCATTGACTCCACGTGTTTTGTTTTGTTTTTCCCACAGTTGGGGATTTGTCAAATGAACTTGTAAGGCATTTTCTGATTGAGTGCACCCATAAGGGAGTACGATTGAAAGGATGCCCAAATGAGCCATATTTTGGTAAGTAAAGTACATCTCAGGATGTACAAAATTAGGGTATTTTAAATAAACCAAGACTATTTTATAGTGTTAGGTGGAATGCAATAGGAGGGAAACATTCTCTGACTTGAGAGATGGTTCCTGTGTGGAACCTATTCTAATGCTGTTATATAAATAGGGGTCTAACGAGGCAGCCAACCAATTTCATGGGCAGTTTGCAGCACCAGCCACTGATTGGCAGAGGGGTGGAGCCATATGACAGGCAGCCCTCTCACCTAATCAGCAATCGGCAGCGAGGAGCAGAGGCAATGGCCTTTGTGCTGGCAGCCCCGCTTCCCTCCAGGCGGACAATACGTCTGGGAAGATTTTATTTTTATTAAGGCCTTTTTCCCTCCCCCTCCCCTGGATTTCACAGAGATTGCCCAATTTTGCAAAATTCATGCAATTGTGATTTGGGTAGATCCCCACATATAAATGTAGTAGGGCTAGAGTGTTGCAATAGTTATGATGGTCCAGGAAGTGCATAAGAGGTAAGGAGTTGTTTTTTTGTTCATTTGTGATATCTTTTATTAAACCAAATGTATAATTGGGAGAGAACTTTGACAAACTTCCTGCTTCAGATCAGACAGAAAGCATCCTTCTTCAGATCTATGAAAGAATCAGACACAGGCCAGGCTAAATAACAGAAAACAGAACCTCAATGGTTTGTGTTAAACTCCATGTTATATATGTATGTAAACATATATGTAATATATATTAAATAGAAATATATAAACATCATACAAATGATCTTCTATACAGATTTGTAGGTATGTCTGCATGGTTTTAAGCTCTCTAGCTTGGGTGTTACACCAAGCTCAGTAGGCTAACCACCTAGTTATGTCCTAGTTATGGTTTTGGCTTTTTTTGTTTGGCTGGACTGCTAGCAGTACCTGAGCCAGCTTGTTTACCGTGACTTCAGAGTAGACAGCCACAGAAAAGTTGTATTGTGGTAGAATCCAAGCAAGCTGGACCATTGTAATAAAATACATCATCTCTGCTGGACTGCTCTTTCTAGAAGGAGTATGTATAAAAATTACAGGTTATGTCACAAGCAAAGATGTCCCAAACCAAAACTGGAGTGAAATGTGTGAACATTTGGGTTGAAAAGTATTTTAAAGCAGAGATTTTGGTTCAGTTTTACCTCTGAGTGAAGCATGTGTATGGCCTTGTCTAAAGCATGTGTATGGACATTACCATAGTATCAGAGCCACTGTTACACTTTTATTCTATATATTCTCACACACAGAGTCCTGATGTCTTCATTTTCTTCTTTTTGATTTTTAATAAGTTCCTGTAGTTTTTGTCACCACCAGCCCAAAAAGGCTGTGTTGTGCCTGAGGGGGAGAGAAACTGGCAAGTAGCTGTCCTGTTCTCTCCAGCCACTTCTATCTAGTACCGATACAGCTCATTCAGAAGAGTGATGGCTACCTAACTTACATCTGATGGACAGACAGCAGCTTTCACTTTAGCGTAAAGAGAGGAGGAGGCAGCAGACTCCACTCATTTTATCTAGTAATTGTTTAATACAAAATGCATAGAGAGCATTGGGAGCAGGGGCCAAAACCCAGCCCTCCTTGTCTTCTACGAGAGCAACCACCTGCCCTGGGCGAGAGGTTGAGAGTTGGGCCCGGAACTCAGGCTGCTGGAAAAAAGGTGGGTGGCCTGCCCCTTCACTGCCTTCAGCTGCAGTTGGCCAGCCTGCTTTTTCTCTGTCTAAGGAAACAGGAATATATGCATGGTTTATACACATTGTATTTAGTGTCTTAGACACCTAAAACCTGCATAGATGCCACTTGCATGTTTTAAAGGCTGAATCTGGGCCTTGGCTTCTCAGGCCACTTAGATGACTTGCCAAAGAGTGGATAGGAAATCTGTGACAAAGAGCTGAGCTCCCAGGCTCCTCTCTAGCAGTCATCTGATTTAGTAAATGCTGTGGGTGTGTTGTATGTCTTCTGTATGCCTAATAGAAGCAGCATTCCCTTCATATATTCTGCACTGTTCAAGGATTAAAGATTATCAGAGAACTTTGCTTTTCAGATTGCACAGCTATCTAACCTGTGGGCCTGTGCTGATGCATGCTGGTGTGCTGGAGAACTTGCTCCCAATTTTTGGCCCATCTTAACTTGAGAGATACACACCATCTGTACAGCAACCAGTCCAAGTAGCCAGACCAAACATTAGACAGATTCTTTAGGGCTTGAGAACTCTTCCCTTCCTGTGAAGTGTCTACATAGCAACAGCAGGGATTAACCTTCTCACTACAGTGGGAGGACTTCACAGTGACCCTCCTGCCCATCTCCAGGTTCACCTCTGACTGTTTTCTTTTTCTATACAGCCATTTCTTCCTGCCCCATCCCTCACCTTCTACAAAGGAACTTTTTATAGCTGTACGGGACCCAATTGAGCCAAGATCTACAAATGGTCAAGCACCCTCACAGCAGTAACAAATGCGGGTCCTCAGCAATTGAAGGAATGGCTCTATTTTAAAAGTTTTTGATAATCTAAACAAAATGAGTTTTTTGATACAGAACTCAGGTTTGATTGGAATATCTGTTAATATTTTGAGTATCTAAAATTAAAGACTGATGTCTTCCTGCAGTAATAGACTGACCAATGCTGCATGTTCATTTAGGTTGCTCCCCACAATACAGAATGTAATGACAGCATAAGATTGAGTAAGATCTACTTACTTTAATGAGAGCAAAGGGTGCAATACTGCAGGTGGCTTTGAAAATCTGAACCCTACTGCACAGTTGAAGCAAACTAAGGTTTAGGGCATTCATTAAGAGGAGAAATGATTTAACTGGAGACACCATGCCATTAGAAGTGAAGATTTCCTCTAGCTGTTTTTTTACACTACTAAGAACACAAAATGATTTGAATGCATTTTCCTGGCTCTTTCACTGCCTCAGTGTGGCATCAGGCAAGTTAGTTAACCAACTGCTCTCATCTGCCTCTCAAAATTTCAAGCATGGGCAAATTAACATTTGTAAAATGCATTATGGTCTTTAGGGCTAGAGACGGAAGTTACACACAAACCAGTTTTAAGTGACCAGAAACCAGTTTAAACCTGTAACAGAAGTTCAGTGTACATAAACCACTGTCAAAATAGCTAAAGCCAATTTAAAATAAACAGGATGGATATAGTATCAGACTTAACTGATTTAGGTCAAACCAGTTTATGGAACTTCTGTCCCAGATCCCCTACTGATTCAAGTTAACTGGCAGTCCCCTAGCATCCCATGATGCCTTGCAGCCCTGGTCTGTGCTGTCTGCTCCAGCAGAGCAGTACACCCCCCGCCCCCGGTCAAATATTTGAGGCAGTAAAGCTTTTGTTCCCTAGGCTCTGCCTGTGCCCATCAAAACAGTGGGATAGGGGGAAGGGGAAGGGACCCCAGGCCTCGCTAGGCTGGATCTGCACAGCATAAGGCGAGGGAAAGCACCCTCCATGGTTCATATCAGCCCCCTGCCACCCGACTCCTGAGCTGGACTAAAAGTGATGTAGCCCCACCCCCCCACCAGCTGCCCTTGCCTCAGAGGGACTGTGGGGGAAGGAGGGGGACATATCCCTGCCTGGGGTCGGGAACCCCCCACCGAGGCTGGGAGCCCTGCCAGCCCTGGGCTGGAGGGACTTACTCTCCCCCCTGTCCCCCACCTGTGGGGTCAGGGCCAAGCCCATTCGGGGCCATACTGAGGGATGGGAAGGGGGAGTCCCTGCTCTGCACCAGAGGCAGGGCTTGGGGGACCTTGCCAAGGGCCAGGAATCCCCACTGAGGCACAGGGATCCAGCCAGCCCCAGACTGGGGAGGAGCAATATGTTTGGGGGGCATGTGTTGGGCAGCAAATCAAAGATGAGTCTCACTGGGCTGCATTTGGGTGCCCTCAGTAGTGGCCAGCAGGCTGGGAGGCATTCTCTAGCACCCTCCCCCCCAGCTTCTGGTACAGGCCACTGCAAGAATCTGGCTGCCTTTCCAGTTTCAAAACTGAACATCAGTTCACTGTATTATTGGTTCAAGCTATGCAGTTTAGAGAAACTTGTGACGATTAAATCAATTCAGCCTCGGGCTTTCTGACTATCTATGTTAAACCTAGATGAAATGCACTAATATATGTATATTATTAGGGCGTTTTATATTTGACACCTATCTCTGAGCTATTATAGTTAGTCCAATAAAACAGGAGCGGCCAACCTGTGGCATGGGTAGTATCTGTGTGTCATGCAGCAGGGTAGGGCAGGAAACAAAATGCAGAGCAGCATATCAGGCAGAGGAAAAGAACTGGAGTGGCATTCAGGATGGGTGCAGGGCTAATCTGTGGCACACCTACCAAAATGGTTGGCCCCACCACAATAAAAGATGTTACCAAACAAATCCTGCTTCTCTCTAGTTACTATTGTGATTGCCATCTTTCCATTTCAACTAAAACTTAGTCAAATAGTATAGCGAGGTTTGCAGTTGTAATGCTAGTTAACGTAAATGGAATCAGGCATGTACAGTGACGCAGAAATGGATCTGTTAAAAATGACCAAAAATGGCAGTTGTAAAAATGGATTAGGCACCAAGAAAATATTTTTAAAAGACATTTTTTTAGCCCATAAAATATCTGAAAGCAACATAACTCTTAAACATTCTTTTTGTTCACTGAAGCCAATCTTGCATGTCTTGTTGCTCTTTTAACCACAGGGAGTTTGACAGCTTTGGTGTATCAACATTCCATTACTCCTCTGGCATTGCCCTGCACACTGCTCATCCCAGACAGAGGTAAGCTTGCTAAAATACAAAATAACTATGTACAATCCAGGGTTCTGTTTCAAACTAAATACATCTTTAGGTAGGTAAATATGTTCAAAACTTTACTTCTGACAAGAATGTACAAGAGAGGACGTTTCTTTTATAAAAGTGGTTTCACTGTTGCTAGAGGCTCTCAAATAAGCTAGAGATGAGAACACACTAGGACTGTGATATTCCAGTAATAGTCATTCATGACTCATGGCAATTAGCACTGCAATCCAGTATTATTAAATATATATATTTCACCGGCTTAACATCACACACCCGAGTATGGCTAGGTTCAACCACAAATCCTCTAAGAAAGATGTGGGAAAGATGCCCATAATGTGAAGCTGAGGGAAAAAGCAGCAGCCTTTCTGGGGTCCAAATGTTGCAAAAGAAATTATTATTAAGAGCACATGTTAAGTGAGGCTATTTTGGACTGTGGTGATGCATAACCCACTTTAAGACATCAACAATATTCTTCTATATAGTTCTTGCCCCGTAATTCATAATTGCGTGTTTATTCTCCCAGATGCAATTGGTAGCAGAGGCATTGTTGAAATATTAAACATTCTTGTGGTGTTCTGTTGAACACTTAAAAGGAAGAGATTCCAAAGTGCCTCTTGTGGACCTCTTGCAGACTGCTAAATGTTTCTATATGACCCATTAAGGAACATTTTGATAGTGCCAATCCTCACCAGAAACAACCAATTAGTGAAGCACAAGCTTTTGACTGTTCAGTAGTAATTTACTGACAAACCTTAGCAGCCAGCCATGTGATCCAGGGTTAAGAGTAATTGAGGTCCTTTAAAATGGGCTTCATAAACTGGAAGGGAATGTAGCTTCCCTCTAAAGCCCTAAAAGATACCAAAAAGCAAATGACTCTCAGTTATATGAGCTGGTATGACCCATTCTAATGGCAAGAAAAGCTGCATAAGACCCACTTAAACTTGAACTAAACAGTTCATGCTAGAATCTCCTTAATATAACCTTATCTTCATGTCGCCTCACCCTAACAGATTGGAAAGCTTGTGCATCCACTGTGTGCTGGGTGTGATTTCCAGCTCCTCACTCACAAACTGCTGGTAGTGCTGTATATGCTTAGCGTGGTAACGGACCACATTGAACCATGAGTTCTACCATGTGAGCACAGGCTCTGGTGGCAGTGTCACAGTGCTATATGAGTCCCCACTTTGACTGGCAATGGATTCCCTGTACCAAACCTTATGACTTGGACAGTGCTTGAAGGCTTCTTGAAAGAAGACACCAGGCTATCCACACTGGGGATCTGCATGCACTAGATATCACTTACTAGAACAGAACATGCGCGTTGCAGATGACATGAACAGCATTGGGAAGCATTCACTGGAGCACATCGGAGAGTCTTGCACATATACAGAGTCTTGTACATATCATTGTCAGACAGGAATGCTGAAATCTTGTTAAAGTCTACACTGTAGTTGACAATTACCTTCACAATGGCTTGGGACACAGTAGAAAAATAAAAAAATGTGAGGTGGACCGGTTCACTTTGAAACACAAGCAGGTCCTGGTTGGTCCAGCTCCCCAGTACAGACAAAATGTGCAGCACATATTTATCCTGAGGGTCAGCTTCATCAGCTACAATGGAGAAGAAACTATACTCTGCCAAGGTAGCCTTCATGGATTGTACATGTGAAGCAACCACTGTAGTCACTGCAGGGGGATAGTCTTGGTGAAGCTTGTTGGCATGCAGAAAATTGCTGGCATTTGGCATATTTTGATTCAAGTAGTCCCTTAATTTTGGATGATCAAGTTTCTCCAGCAGGATGTTCACCGCTGTGAAAGCCTTCACAAGGGAAAATGCTGCCTCTCACCTTGCCAAGCTGCTTTCTGTGGTCCTTTTAAACAGGGAGGACATGGTCACTTGCTTCATGCTCTAACCTTCAGCCTCTGCAGCATCCTTCCTCTTCACATGTGTCTCGGACTCCCAAGTGCCAGTCTTTGCTGGTTTTCCTGGATCCATCCAGAGTTACATTGCAGGAGGTACAGAAGAGTCTGCCTCTGTCTGCATGTAAGGTCCCTGCGGGATACTGTCTTGCACAGTCCAGCACTGAAACATATTTGGCCATCTTAGAGGATTTCTTGTCAGCGACACACTGAAGAAGAATATTCCTCAGGCGGGAGCATGCATGCTATAGGAGCATGTGTGGGCACTTTAAAAACTGGCACCAAAACCCTCCCACTTCCCTGGTTGGCCCATGACTGGCTCCTGGACTGAGCCTAGGTCAGGGGCTCAGCCTCCAATTTCCTCCTTCTCCCCACCTTTCCCTCCCTCTGCATTTCAGAATGTAAGGGCTTCCTGCCCTTTACTCTGCTCCGTTGCAGTTAGAAAATTACTTACTGTTTCTGGCCAAGGATTGTCCAGCATATGAGGTCATAATTTCAAGAATGAGACTCTTTGTTGAGCATTCAGATTGGTACTGTAGCTTGGATGGAGAAATCAATGTGTATGGTGGTTTCTATTTACAGACCCATTGGAGGAGATAACAGAAACTTCTCCACAGACTGCAGCAAACTCAGCAGCTGAGCTCCTAAAGCAGGGTGCAGGTAAGTAAAGTTCCCCAGTGTTTGATTTTACTCTGTTTGTTCTTGAATGTGTATTGCAGGCTGAGGGAAGAGTAAGGATGATAAAAGGGGAGTAGGTAAATCAGACTGCTACACTGGCTCTGTGGAAGTGAGGAACAATGCAGTTTTTCCCTCTAGTGGCTGATCTGTAGAGTCTATGGGGCTTTACAGCCACTACCAGCTGAGTGGTAAAGGCCAGTGGTCAAGGACCCCAGGTGTTCAGTCCTGTTCTCTGGACGAGCGGGGTTTATCTAGCTGTCTGCAGGTGGCATATCTTGCATGAGTGATAACCTTTTATTTATAGCCAATGTGAAAATGCTTTTTCACTTGTCATCTGAGATAGTCCCTTGCCAAGAAATACACTGGTTAAGGGCTGCCATCCTCCTCTGCCAAGTCGCATTTTCTAATGCCACTCTGTCAGAGTAAGGTTGCCTTAGCTAGCTAGGTGGCATACTGCTATGCCATGACCATCTCTCTCAGCCCCCAGTGCGGTGGGTACACCCTTGGGACACAGGATGATCCAGGAATTTGTAAAGGCGGTGTGGGATCACTGACCAGTTCTGCAGGAATAGATATACCCCCTGCTCCTAGCCTCCCCCCAGCCCCATGGGGACAAGCAACCATGCAGCAAGAGCTGCAGCAAGGATTTTTTTTTTTAAGTCCCTGAATCAGGTAGAAATCCCACTCCCACTTCTTCAGCACCCTGTTCCTTCCCCTCCATGCTTGGCAGTACATGGCATCCCCTTCCCTCCAATTTCCCCCCTCTCCACTGCCCCTGACTGTTGCTGATTCCAGCTGACCCCAAGAACAGGGGGAACTCTAGAACTTCTCCTTCTCCACTCCAGCTGAGCTGCATGGGTCTCCAGGCTCGGCCAGCAGCAGAGGCAGCAGGCAGGTTCCCCTTCCCGTGCCTGCTCCCAGGCTGGCAGGGAACAGCTCAGGGACCAAACAGGGAGGTGAAACCCACCTGTCACTGCCATTGTCCCCAGCTGAGTCTGGATCCCTGCTTAGCCCAGCTGGAGTGGGACAGAAGCAGCTCTGGAGGTTCCCCTGCCTCTTGGTCAGCCAGGGACAGCAGCAAGTTGAGGAGTGGGAGGAAAAGGGATGCGCTACTGAGCATGGAGGGGAAAAGAGGTGGAGGGTTGTTTTTTTTTCTTACTTGTTTTAGGGACTTGAGAAAGTCCCTGGCTGCTGTTCCTGTGATGTGGTGTAATAGGGGGTAAGACCACACCACTTCACCCCCTCCTGATCTGTCCCTGCCCTGGAGAAAGGTATTATAATAACCTCATATCCCACTGATTTCCTGGTCACTGGAATATCATTCAGGCTTCACTGAGTCACACCTTGGGTTCAGTTTGGTGCCCAGTGACACAGTGGTAGATGGCCGGGTATTACCTTAGTCACCTGTTTCCTTACAGCTTCCCCAAATGCAGAAGCACAGATTGAAAGATCTTGGTGCAAGGGTTTTCCTGCTGTCTCAGAGTGCTGCGTAGCTGATCTGACCTGTTACAAAGCATTCGGCACAGAAAAATACCATGCTAAACAGCACTGCTGCGTAATTGGGAAGCAGTCTGTTTTGACTATAGAAATTGCAGTGATACTTTGAATTGAGTAGGAACGTGTGCCTGAGGCAATAGTCAGCATTGGCCAAGCTGTGCTGGAAGTGCGCGTGTGTTGTCATTTGTCTGCCACTACTAGTCATGGGTGTTGTGGCCACTAAAGGAAGAGCCAAGGAGGAGGAATTTGAAAGAAAAAGTTGCATAAATAAACTCATCATAAAAGGCCTGCATTTATTCTCAAGATCTAGCTGGGTTCTCATTGTCCAGGCAATGTTTAACCTTCTTAGAGCAAAGAAATAACTGTATTTCTTTTATTTCTTCCATGAATAGTTGTTAGCAGCAGCTACGTGTGGGAAATGTCACCTTAAAGATCATGTGAAAATTAAATAATTGTCTAATTTAGATACAGTGACCTAGAACCTAAATAGGAAAGGGCATTTGGGGATCCAGTGTCTTTGCCCTACCACTTGGAATGCCTTGTTCAAACACTGGTAGCCTGCATCACTTCACATTAACTTTGTTTAGTTCAAACATTTTTCTCTCCTGTCACACAAACATTCTTGATACTGAGTTCAGTATTAATTAAAGCTGTCACTCCAAGCAGATAGTCAACTTCTTGTCTAAACAGCAGACCTTACATGTAAACAACTATGGCTTGGTAAATCAGATGAGACAACCCTGTACACTTACTGCAATCTAAAAAGACAAAATAAAGATACGCTCCTAGGTTAACATTTCTGTAGCTAAATCGGAAAGGAGAAGTAGAGAGTGCTCTCTTCCTTACCATGAATGTGGAACTCCAAAGTACCAGCCACGGACCAAAGAAAAGAAAACTATACTGTAGGGTGAGTGCCATTGCATGGTCATCTTTCCTTTGTGCTTGCTACCAAAACTGATGCTATGGAATCACTAGCATTTGAGTTCTGTTTGCATCAGTTCAGAGCATAAATTGTACACTTAAATTAAAAATTCTAGTCTGTTCTCATTGAAAAAAAATCCTATGTCCCACTGCCACTATCACATTCTTTTCTGATGCTCCTAAAGCTCCAAGAAACCAGGCTGTCTGTTACCATATTTTATTACGTACCACACACCGTTTTCCAAAAAGCAGCTGCTGGAAATTAGAGTGTGCATTATATGCAAGAAATATGGTAAGAACTGTTTCTGCCACCTACAGAGCAAAAGTAAAATCCACATAGGATCTACAGGGAGCAGACAACAATAAGCAGGCTCAGTTTCCCGGCGGCTGCTACTCAGTTACTTACTATGATGAAACATTTTTTTTTTCTTCATTCTGCCTTTCAAAAACAAGGTGTCTGTCTTATTCCAGGGCACACTGTATGTGAGAAAATGTTGTGTTTATCCAAATTAGGGAAATGCATACAGATTTTAGTGAAGGACAGTTGCAAAGGAGTAGCCCCATATCGTTCTCTCAGTGGACTTTGATACAACTTTGTCACGCTCCAGCCAGCAGCCTGTGCAAGTGTAATGCTACATGTGAGACCTTGGCCTGAATGAATTGCATTGTAATTAATTCAAGCAAAGTGACTGAGGCAATACCTGAAAATGGGTTAGGATTTTTTTTCACTCATAATGAGGGAATCTAGTCATGGGTTAAGCCCATGGTCTGAAGTTGAACCAGATGAAATCTAAAAGCAGATCATTGGTTCATATCACTGCATTTTTTCCATCTATTCCATCCTTTTATTTAAACAATTACCTGTGGACCAAATTCATTCCAGCTTTCAGTCCAAGCAGAGGCCACTGGGTTTAAAAAAACAGAAAGGTGCCCAATATTCTTTCTGGAATGGCAAATTTATTAAATCTGTCTAAAAACAGTTTGTACTTTGAAAGTGTCAGAGCATAGCCATGTGTCTGTCTTCTGTAAAAACAGGGAAGAGTCTTTCCACAAATTACAGGGGAGCCATGTGTAAAGCACAGCTGGTAATTTTCTGATTTCTTAAGGAGGGAGGCAATGGCGTAGGTTGTAGCTGTGTTCGTCTAAGGACATAGGCAGACAAGGTTCTTTGGGTAAATCTGATATCTTTTATTAGACCAACTAAATAGCTGGAACATTTTTTCTTTGCAAGGTTTTGGGTTTAAAAACCCTTTGTCAGGCTGAGGAAGCATCTGCAGTTGGTGTGTGCTCTTCATTCCATCCAGGAAGAGACCACACCAACTGCAGATGCTTCCTCAGCCTGATGAAGGGTTTTTAAACCTGAAAGCTTGCAAAGAAAAAATTTTCTAACTATTTAGTTGGTCTAATAAAAGCATATTTGAGGCAGTGCTTTAACGATGCTAATTAATGCACACTAACATAATTATCAGGTTTAGTACAGATACCTATATAAATATTTCTACCAAGAAACAAATTTTGCTAACAGCTGAGTTAACCATTGGCTTGTGTTTATCCTGTGAAATGGGTGTTGATTGGACTTGTACCATAGGACTAAACAAGCTTTGCAATTTCAGAGTTTCTTTATCTATATACAGAAACTATGTGGGATTATCTAAACTGTGGGCTCTGATTCAGCATAGTAATTATGTGTGCCTCTAACGTAAAGAAAATGACTTGTTCTCTTAAGTAGCTTGCTGGATTGGGGTCCTAACACACATTCTAGTTCTGTATGGGCGGTCAGGTTTCAGGTGCCAGAGATAAATTATCTACCTTATAGAAGGTTTAAAACCCTGTGGGCCACAGATAATATGGATGTATTGAAAATGGCTAATGTCCTATGAAATACAAATGGAGTAGATGACTATAAGTCAGAACTTCGTGGTTTTATTACAGTTGTACTGGAATTATAGATATAGACCTCTTGAGCATATATTGACAACATTTTATAGGAGCAGGACATTGGCTGTTGTGGTTCCTCTGCTTTACCTGCGGCAGGTTAGGGTGTTAGGTCTATGCTGGTTCAGGGTTGATGGTAGTCTTATGTAGAGTTCAGATCAGGGTGGGCAAGTATTTGGGCATAAGGGGCTTGTAGGGAGTTTTGATGAGCTGTCATGAGCTGGGCCAGCACCCTCCCTCCCCCCCATTCCCAGTGCAGCTGCAGCCAGCAAGGTGCTGCTCTGTTCCCCTTGCCTCCAGTAGGAGCCGCCTGGCTCATGCTTCCCCCGCCTGCCTGCAGAAATCAGCATAGCAGGGGCAGGAGCGAGAGGAGGAACTGCTGCTGGAGGTGAGGGGAATAGAGCAGCACCCAGCTGGCTGCAGGAACATCCCTGCTGGAAGCTGTGTATGCTGGCGGTGTTGCCAAAACGACTAGTTTCGTTCCCCTGGAGGCTTGTTCAATTACCCTCAAGGAGAGAGTCACACATACAGGCTGGATCCATTTAGGTTTATTGTTTGCAAACAGTTCGACCAGGGAGCAGAGAGCTCAAATCAGGGCAGACCATGAGTCTGGCCTGGAATTACATTTTTATAGCTTACATTCAACAGAGTCTTGACGTACTAGAAGTTTATTGGCTGCAGTACCAGTTCCTAATTGTGACGTCTGATCTTGTAGGCTGTACTTAACTAGTTATTGGTTAATGTGACTTATCAGGGTTAGTACGTGCACACTCAAAGGTAGAATTGCAGCATGCTCAGAAGAAAAGAGCAATTTCAACAAAGTTAGTTAAACTTTAGTAACTGCCTGTCTTAACGTAACCTTAAGGCACTGGACAGAGATAATTTCAAAAGGCAAGGCAAGCAGTAAGAACCACAGACCACAGCTTGGACATTAGACCTCCTGATCTTTACACAAGAGGGTCATACAATGGTCATAAGACACTTCTATCATATGGTTGTTGCTCAAGCATTACTGCAAAATTATGGGGGCTAACGTCTTTTTACTACAGCGGGGCCTGGGCTGGCAGGACTGTTGTGCTTCTCTCACCTCCAAATGTGGCCTCCCCTCCTGCTCCTGCCATTGCTGAGCCCCTCTGGGTGGGTGGCGGGGGGAAAGCTTCTACCAGGCAGCTCCTCCTGTCTCGAAGAGTGGTTGGAAGGCAGCTGGGAGCTGAAGCAAGAGCTCCATGCAGTGAGACAGGAACTGCCTGGCTGAAGCTTGCCTGGCTCAGAGCAGTGCAGTAAGGGCAGAAACAGTAGGAAGAGGCAAGCAAAGCAAAACAGCCCTGCCAGCTCAGGCCCCAGCCAGTGCATGCAGCTTCCAGCAGAGCTGTTCCTAGTGCAGCTGCAGCCGCCTGGGTGCTGCTCTGCTCCCCTCACCTCTAGCAGCAGGCCCTTCTCCCACTCCTGCCCCTGATGCAGTGCTCTAGGCAGGTGGTGGGGGGGGAAGCTTCAGCCAGGCGGCTCCTGCTGGAGGGTGAGTGGAGCAGAGCAACACCAGGAACAGCCTTGACAGAAGCTGCACGCACTATTCGGGACCCAGCTGCCTTGGCTGAAGCGACTGTGGCTTGGCCCATGCATAGCACCATGGGGGCAACCGTGGACTGGATCCAGTCAGTTGGCAGGCTGTATTTTGCCCACCCCTGGTTTAGATTAGATTATGGTTGTATAGGATAGTTTGGATAAAGATTATTTTACCTCAGGCAGGGGGGTGGCCTAGATGACCCCTGGAGGTCCCTTCCAGCCCTAATTCTCTATGACTTCATGTCCCCTTAGGACTGTCATTGAACTCCCCAAAACAGACAAACTCTGAATTAGACCCCATTTTAAAAAAGGGATGTACAAGATCAGAAATAGTTATTCCATTCTTCTTGAAGTTGCTGTTCGCATGGAAACTACTGAATACGTAAATCACTAAAGAAGTAGAACTACATAATAATCCTAATTTCTTTGTAGGGAGAAAATGTTCTTGTTGTCTTGCCAAACAAGTGAATCGTTTCCTTTGACTGAATGCACTTCAGATATAACTTGAAAGCATGACTATCCATGAACTGACACTGCAAAACTGTGAACCCTGGTATTTCTATATTAGCTGCAGTAATTGAGTTTCAATGTGGAATGCTGACTTCCCCTCCCACGGTCACATTTTTGCTGTAGTCAGTCCTAGGAGTGCCCTTTCTCAATGCTGTTTTTGTTGTCTGTCATTTGGATTTCAAAGGTACCTGCAAGTGAAGGGCACTGTTGTATTGTGGGTACTGTAAAGACATATCATCAAAATGCCAGATGCCTCTGCCCCAAGACTGTACAATGTAGATTAAAAAAACAAAAGCTAAAGTGGAACATGACAAGTGTAAGGAGAAGCTAATGAAATAACCCTGAAACTAGGCAGGAATCCCAGAGAGAATCAAGCAGGAGCCTTATAAGCAAAGACAAAGATAACTCCTGAAGCCTTTCCCTTGTTCTTTCCAGCATGCAATGTCTGGTACCTGAATTCTGTGGAAATGGAGTCTCTTACAGGCTACCAGGCAGTGCAAAAAGCCCTGAGCATGATGTTGATACAAGATCCTCCTCCCATCTCTACTGTGGTCCATTTCAAGGTGTCTGCCCAAGGGATCACGCTGACGGACAATCAAAGAAAGTGAGTGAAGTCCGATTCTGACTCTGGTCTGACGCTTCTACACTAATAAAGCTGCTGTGGAGTAACTATGTCTAGCCCTATTCAGCACTGCAGTCTACTTGTAGCTCAGACACAGTAGTGCAGTTATCCTTGGTCTAAATGATAACAGCAGATCCAACCCATAGCATGCACTCTCTACAGTAGTGGAAAGCAAATCTTGAGCTACCACCACTTTCTCCAAACATTACCTCTCCTCTCCAAATGATAGCAGTCCTACAGTATTATTTTCAGAGAACAGGAGGTAATTCCAGTGCTCAGGACAGCTTTTGCCATCCACCATACTTACTGAAATGGGCTGTGTTCTCTAGTGTGTCTCAGCCATTGCTGAGCAATGTTGGTGTAAGCAGACTCTCCTCTGCCAGTGTTTAGGACACTGCTTTGGTGTGCCTCATGCTGGCAAGCTGCTTTCTTAACAATTAAATTCCATTTGCTCTCTACTAAAGACTGTGAGGGTCTTTAGATTTCAAAACGCACATGAAACACCTTGGTTTCCATGGCTCTGCAACCCCTTGAGATAGGTCTGAATCTAAAGAGGTAAACCTCAAGCCAAAATTTTCAGTAAATAAATGCTTAAACTTAAATCCATAATGTGTGTGATTTCTCAGAGGTTCCCAAGTGCTTACATCTCCCACTAAAGTCACCTCTGTTTAGGTGTCCAACTTTGGACATAGGATTTTGAGAATCTTGGTGCTCTGCCTTACTTTGGAAGCAAGTTTTCTGTTCTATTTCTTGTGAGCCATTATCTTTACATTAGTACTCTGAGCACATATTCATTCTTCTCAGTTTGGTGGGACGTCCTGTCCCTGAAACTCACGTCTGACAGTGCATGTATGTTAAAGCAGGAGCAAAAAAATATGGCTGCTGATTTTACAAAGATGCAGCTATTCAGTTCTCTTATTTCATTACTTTTTATTTGCAAAGCATTTAAATGAGTTGGTCCTCACATACTGTTTTGCTTGATAAATTCAGGCCTTGAATAAGTATTCGTTTCTAGCAGAGGAAATTTTTAAAAAATTTTGAATGCTGCTACTGGATCCCAGAGTCCAAAAAACCCACGCTAAAAAAAGCAGTGCGGCACACGTGGCAGCAGCATGTACCAGCCAAAACTAGAGCCTGTCTGGCCGGAGCCATACTTCGGCTGCTGGCCAAGCTTCCTTCTGTGGCTGCAGCCCCAGGAAGAGCTCCCAGGCAAAGCACCTACCTGTTACCCAGACCTGGTACCCAGTTCCTGGTCTGAGGAAGAGGCAGGGATCATTATCCCACTGCTTCCCTCCCCAAGTGCATGCCCCATGAAGTCCCTGCTGCTCCCCTCCCCTCCCAGATCAGACTGGGAAGGAAGTGTACAGGCATTCTTTAATGCAAGAAAAACTCTCTTGCAAGGGAAATCTTCCAGGGTGATGTATGGAAGATCTTCTCCCAAAAGGCGCATGTTTCTGCCAGAAAAAATTGAATGAATGTTTGTATACTTGTCATTTCTACCAGGGGGTTGGTGATTCTCCCAGTAGAAATGTAACAGCTATACCTGGCTACAGTCATAACAAAAGGCCTTATTTTTTTCAGTGAGGCCCTAGTCTTCCAAGCTGCTGCTTGTTTTCTAGAAGGCACTGGCACCTAACTGCTCCTGAATACGGAGATGCTCAGGGCCTCAGAACCTACCAAGAAACAGTGCATTGCAGAATTTACCCCTAGATTGGGAATGTCATTATCTATGGAGCTGGATTCCCAGAAGCACCCAGCAGCTCCTATTCAGACAACGCTTGAAGTCCTTTGAAAATCTGTCCCCTTTTTACTATCTAAATGGGAGTGAAGTTCTTGGATGTCTGGTTGCTGGTGTCATCTCTATTTCTGAAACCTTTTAAAATCTTAGGAATGCCTAAAACTTATTTTATTTTCCCCCAACAGACTCTTTTTCCGGAGGCATTATCCTGTCACTACTGTTATTTTTTGTGCTTTGGATCCACAGGACAGAAAGTAAGGAAGACGAACACTTACTGTTATTTTGTGATATTGATGTTGTTGATCTACAAGAGCTAATGTATTCTTTGTTTTTCCGCCTCTTGTTATTCCCCCTCTGCACACAACAAGGTGGATGAAAGATGGCCTTTCAGCAAAGTAAGTTGAGAGTGGTTCTCATCTGCATGTCTAAAGTATGTCTATTGTGTATTAACAGGTAGCACTGCACGTTGTTGCAATGTCATCTCACACCACCCCACATTTAGTGTTTCTTGTCAACAAGTTAGTGAGACCAAGGATTGAAGCAACCAGGGCAGAAATACACTAGAGATAGTCCTTTCTAGCCTGGTTTGAAGCACTTTGTACAGGTATTATAGAGAGAAACTTGGTGTTATTTTTTCTAAGACGATGGTAAGTTTGAAGACTGTCAGCTCTCTTGTCTTTAACTAAAGTGACACCAATATTTCCCTTTTCTAAAAATGGGATTAGTCATATGGACTCTAGCATAGAGGCTTTTATTTTCAGGGTATCTTCTAAACTAACTGTTTTCTTACTTGTCAGCAAAACAGCTGCTAAGAGGTGAAAGTAGTGTCTGAGTCCAATATAACAAGTCTGTTGACTTCATCTGAATTCTAGGTGCTCAGCTACTCTGAGAAGTAGTCACCAGTTGTGCCAAGATGGACACCCAAAACCTGCACAGAATTAGCCTGTGCTTTTTCAGTTGTAGGGATAAGTGCCTTGAGTGTGCCTAAAGAGTGAGGCAGTGGTGGTACCAGAAATAGGCACAAGCTCATTTGACCCTCAGTCCTCTGCCCGGTCCACCAAACAACATGATCTCCAATAAATTAATCTAGGTCATGTGTGACTGATTATTTATTTTGGTCAGCCAGAATTACTTAACACATTTCCATCAGTAGAACTTAGACTTCGTGACATAAGAGGCCAGTACCCTTATCCCAGCATTTTTGGGTGAGGAAACTGAGGCACAGAGAGGTGAAGTGACTTGCTTAGCTTCATACAGCAGACCGCTGGCAAAGCAGAAATAAAATAGAACCCAAGTCCCATTTGATGTTCTCCCCACCAGACCACACTGCCTTGAAAGCCTTTTCTTCTTCAAGCAGTATTTTTTTCTGCTTCCAAAGCAAACTTGTTGCCATCTGTCTGTCTGACTGTTCGCTAACATACTTTCGTTTTGCCCACTGCAGAGTGTTTGGATTTGTGGCAAAGAAGCAAGGCAGTCCCACAGACAATGTGTGCCACCTGTTTGCAGAGCATGATCCAGAACAGCCCGCCAGCGCCATTGTGAACTTTGTGTCAAAGGTTATGATTGGTTCCCAGAAGAAGATTTGAAGCCTTCCCGGCCTGCAGTCCAGAGCTCTTTGCTGGCTCCAGCGAAGGCGATACAGGGGTAAAACCATATTTGGGAATATGCAGCTACATCATCTGACCCTAACCACTCCTCAGCTGCTACACCTTCCACTGAAGGAAAGCAGAGGACAGTTCTGTCTCGCTAACAGCACAGAGAGCATGCTCCTTTCTTTGAAGACATTTCTGATCTATCAAAACATTGGGTGTTTATATCAAAGGCAGAGTTGCAAACTGAACAAGTTGAGTATCACCGAAAGTCATGTAGCCCACATCTAAATTAAATGTAGACGACTTTCCAGCAAAGGGATTTTAATGTATTTTCTTTTCTCAAAAAAAGGCATTTGCCCCCACTCATCAGATCATTCTACTTTTATGCTGAAAAAATGTTAGAACCACATATGTTCTCTTATACGCTTGCCACAATTGCATCAATGGTAGCTATGGCCCATGCAAACAGATGTTCTTAAGAGAATGGGGGTCTGTGAAGGACCATTTGCTCTTCCCTTCATCTTTATACAGTAATAGTGGGAGCTGAAGTTAGAAGGTGCAGGATGTATGTTAGATGCAGGTTAGTGCAGGGTAATTTCTTCTAAGGGTGCAGAGGCATGGCATTTTCAGGGCAGATGGCTCAGTAGTTTGTGTGTGAGGAAAGCTGAGTTTTTTAGCATGTGTAATTTTAAAGCAGAGGAGCTGACCAAAAAAAGGTTGTGCAGAAAAGTATTCCATGACTGGATTTTTTTTTTTATTATTATTATTTTTATACAAAAAGGTAAGCAGGGAAGATCTCTATTTTAATAATTGCAGGATAAAAATGAGGGAAAAGCAAAGAAGAAAATGATTTTGTATAATTTATATATTTTTGCTGGTGCCAGATTATTTATAGTAGACCTCAGATCTCAATATACTATATGAATATTCTTATAATAGTGCCATTGTTCTGCTTGGCCTTCCTAATACTATTTTGCCTAAATATAGCATGTTGCATGTGCTTTGCTGTAGTGAGTAGAGTTTCATATTCTAAGTCTTGTCTTACAGTGTTAAACCATGTCCCATCTCCCGTCCTTCCAGAACTAATGTTTTGACTATGACATAAGCTGCCCCGCCCCGTAGTTACTTACAGTCATTCTTCCAGCACATTTTTTCTTTTTTTTTCATTTTCTTTTTTCTTAATGGACTGTATTTAAGTTTTATAGCTGAATTTTTAAATACTTTCTTGAGTCAAGATATCTAAAGGGAAAAATATATTGTGTTACCTTACCCCATTTCTAAGAGCTTTCATGTCATTATTTGAAAATCTGTCAGAAGTATTTCATATGATTTTATAACCCAGTGTAGAGTGCCCAGGTATATTTATAAAGGGATAAACATTCTAGGTACCTGAGTTTTACTCAGACTGTAGTTGGCCTTCATGATGGGTAAAGTACTACAGACTATGGCAGGTTACTTGGGATAACCCCAGTAAGAGAGAGGCTCCATTTGAAGTCCATAGTAAAATATAAATGTACTCCAAAGGGAACAAGATCAGGCCCAGAATTAGGTATTAGAAGTAATAAGGCACCCAGGAATCAATATATTCATGACCTGAGGTATAAAATTGAGCAAGTTTCTGCATGCAGAACTGCATGAGACATTAGGCTGACTGATACCTGTCCTAGTTTAGAGGCTAACACAGTCAGACTCATCACAAGGAATGGGAAAATCATATAGTAAATAAGTAAAATTACCTACCTGCATCTGTTCTACCCTGATTTGTTCCTATATGATTGTTCTTCTGATTTTTCATAAGGGCATCAAGGATTTTTTAAGAATTAGAAGAGCCATGGGAACATGGCACAGGGACCGTGCACAGAATTGCGGCACTATATGTAAATAGAAAGATTAAGCAGTCCAAAGCATAGCTACCGTTGAAGCAGCAAAGACAAGTGCCTCTGATGTGTACCTGATCCCTTTATTCTTTTATCAAAGTTTCATTAATCTAATTATGTTTATATGCCATGTAAAAAGAATGTATTCAGGCTGTGGATGATATTTTTAGGGTGTTTTAATAAATTTGATCCCTGTCAAAAACATCAGGGCAAATTGCCCAGATAGGAATTCTGGTTGCTTCCATTAGAGTAGCTAAACTTCTACTAGGCTCTGATTGCCCCTGTCTCTCGTGGTTTGATTTGGTGAATTAGCATCCTCATGAGCCAGGAGTCTAAATCAGTCCATTGCCCAGCTGTCAGACCTTCCACAGAAATGTCCATGAGAGTCCAGGTTTAAGTCCTTCAATAGGAAGATCATGGGCATCATGCCTGCAGTGAAACTTACCCAGTGAACATATCAGAATGTGCCCATGGCAACTTCAAATCCTATCTGTGTCTCTAGGAGTTAAGTTAGATATGAGTGGGCATGTCTACATGTGCATTAATGTGTTTTAGTTAATGCTCATTAAGTGTAGTACTTCCATTGTGAGATCGGGAAATGCACATTAGCCTGTCTTAATGCGCATTAACTAAAGAGCATGCTTTTTAAGTGATGCTTAATGTTCATTAAGTAAATAGCACTGTTTATAAAGTAATGCTTTAATGTGCATTAAAATAGGCTAATGCACATTAAAGCGTACATGTCTCTTGAATTAGGCCAACTTGGTGTTGACCACTAAGGCATGTTTCTCTGGGCTGAAGGTAAGAAGTTTGATTTTCAGTAAGTAGCTATGGCCATCTGGGGTTTTATTCTTAATTCCTTGTGCATTATAAAGGCCTAACAAATTCAGCAGCAACAGGGAGCCAAGGATCAAGAGTGCACCACTGTTGGTGCTGGGCAAGGAATCCTGGTACTGCAGGCTTTTGAGGAGGAGAAAGTTGCCATGATTACTAAGAGGGTGTTTCTAATATGCATTCCTTTTTATAGTATGTTACCAAATGCTTTGTTTTCCTGAGAAACAATTTTTAAAACACACAAAATAGTACAGTATATACAATAGTGTAGTATATATCTAAAAGTGCATTCACAGAACTTCCGTTCATGGCAAATACAAGACTAATTAGTTATCGCAGCACTTTCTTTCCAAGGATTTTGGTAGATATGTATATGCAGCCTCATAAATAATGCCAGCAAGTTGTCACATGTATTTAGCCAGCGTCCTGTTAATCTGCTTGTTAAATGTACTGCTATAATCTTACAGTGTTAAACTACAGAACTGCTATAAACCATGTTTTAATTAAATGGTTCCCATGTATCCAACAGTATCATTAAAATTCTGATGTTTCATTCTCTGCCTTACCTATTCGTGAATATTTTTAACTTTTTCGTTAAAGAGTAAAAAGAAAAAACGTCAACAAAAAATCCAGTATGTAAATGAATGTTCTATAAATTCTTTGTATAGTCATTTTTCCGCTTTTTAAATATCACTTCTATTCAGATTATAATAAAATTATGATTTTGAAATCTCAATTTACAGAGCTAGAGGACAGTGTTTTGAGGTTAAAAAAAAAAAACTTTGTTGAAAAACAGATAAATAAGACATCTTTTGGTGTGGTATGTAGAGCTCCTCTTTTATAAGAGTTTGTTTTCACTTAATATAGCAGTGTCAAGAGTAATGTGGTAAAACAAAAGCTAAAACTCAATATGCAAATATAAACCCGGATATAAGAGAAATTATCAGATAACAGGAGAGAGCGACTCTCCTGAATGATCTTGGCTAAGTGCAGAGATTAGTGAGTATCTGGTAGATGATAATGGACCGTGAAATCATTGTCTGTGCTAAATCCTTGATTTTTAGGCTAAGAACAGATATTCAAAAACCCCAAGGCAGAATTGGTCCAATCTATGTCAATTTGTCTAAGCTGCATGGATGGGATACATATGTTTGCCCTTCAGTATGGAGAGGCAAGATGCCTTCACTGGCTTAGGCTAGAAGGTGGGGGTGTTAGCATATGCCTCCCACCATGCTGGACATTGCCAAGGGCAGCCCAGCCCAGCCAAGCAGGAACCATCCTGCTTCGCTGCCCGGCATGCCCCTCCCCTGCTGCACAGGCCCAGCCCCCCCCCCCCCCCCCCCCCCTCCCCAAAAAGAGCAGCTGGGGGGGAACCACGTGGCAGGGGCTTCCTCTCCACCCCCCCTGCATGGCTGAGTCGCATTTTGCCCACCCCTGGCATAGCAGCAGGGGAGGTGCTGAGGCTCTGGCCCCAACTGCTACTGCCGCCACTGCTGGAGGCCAGGCCAGAGCTGCCACAGAGTAAGTGAGGGCAGTAGGTAGATGGGTTCAGGTGGGGTGGGGGAGGCAAGTTGCAGGGGTAAGTATTGGAGGGCAGGTGCTGGGGGCACAGACATGAGCAGGACAAGTGGCAGGGAGGTAAGGTGGTGAGGTCTGATCCTCTGCCTCTCCCACAGTGTTGGGAGGGACAAATTTAAGCTGATGTTCCAATCGTTAGTTTCTATACATGGAAAATTATAACAAATATATAATTTTCCATGCATAGAAATTCCAAGGGGCAGGGGTCATCTTAACTTCAAAGTTGTCTTGGATTTGAGTACAAAGAGCAATTGCTGAAACTGGGCAAATTATTACCAGTCAAGTGAATTAACAGAATGAATCTGCTGTGAAATGAGACACTGGACATCAGTGGTGTTGTCTCCACCAACCCACACTTTTCAGACTCATTACTTTGGAAATCAGCCCAGCAGTGCTACAAGTTCATGGATCTGATAACCTGCATCCCTGCCCTCTTCTCCATCCCATCCCTGCAGATCTTTCTACAAGTAACGCTGCCTGGGCCTGTCTCCTTTGCAGTCAGGTACTGAAACCCCCTGGGAATAGTGTACGAGGAGACTGGGGGAGGGCAGGACATGGGCTAGAACAGGGGAGGGCAAAATATGGCCCATGGACTGGATCCAGCCCACCAGGCAATTTCATCCAGCCTGCAGGTGGGTGCCTACCAGTTTACTGGATCCAGCCTAGCCCTGGGCTGCCCCTGAGCCCAAGCACCCCCTCACTCCTCTGGGGGCAGCACACACTGCACTCCCACCCTCACCTGCAGGACAGCCCTGATCCTGGCCCCGCAGGTAGGGAAGCAGTGGTCGAAAGGAGAAGTGGGTATAAGGCTTGTGGTGGTGGCAGCAACAGCGGTGAGTGGTGGGGGTGGAAAGTGGATGCAGCAAGTGGACAGAGGGGAGAGGAGGGTCGGCTGCATGTGGGCGGGAAGCTAGGGAAGCAGCATGGGAAGTGTGGCAGTGGCAGTGGGTGAGGGCGGGGTAGTGGTAGATTTCACAGATTTCTAGTGTTGAAAGGGACATATTAGATCATCAAGTCCAACCCCCTGCTCTGGGCAGGAAAGAGCACTGGGGTCATGTAACCCCAGCCAGGTGCTTGTCTAATCTCCTTTTAAACGCCTCCAAGGTAGGGGAAAGCACAACCTCCCTTGGAAACCCATTCCACATTTTGGCAACCCTCACACCTGCTCATGATGCACCTACTAATGCAAGAAAGAGTGCAGTTAGCCTTCCTTATTACCGCATCACATTGGCGACTCATGCTCATTTTTGTGCCGACAATGACTCTGAGATCCCTTTCCGCTGCTGTGCTACTTAGAATGGTACTTCCCAGTCTATAGGTGTGTTGGTGATTCTTTCTCCCCAGGTGCAGCACCTTGTACTTCACTTTGTTAAATTGCATCCTATTATGATCCACCCAATTCCTCAGTCTATTCCAATCCTCCTGAATTTCCTCCCTACCCTCTAGTGTGTTTTTACTATACCCCATAGTTTGGTGTCGTCTGCAAATCTGGACAGAGTGCTTTCTACACCCTTATCCAAATCACTGATGAAGATACTGAACCGCACAAGTCCAAGGACAGAGCCTTGGGGGATACCACTGCCCACATCCCTCCAGGTAGAAACTGACCTATCCACCACCACTCTCTGGGTGAATCCCATGAGCCAGTTTTCTACCCGCCTGACTGAAAAAATCCACGTTGCAGCTACTTAGTTTATTTATAAGAATTGGGTGTGACAGTGTGTCAAAAGCCTTTTTAAAATCCAAGTAAATAACATCTACTTCTGTTCCTGCATCTAAGCACTTTTTGACCTGGTCATAAAAAGAAACCAGGCTAGTCAGGCAGAATCTGACTGCTATAAACCCATGCTGGTTGCCCCTCAGCATTGTGTTACCCGCTGGCCCCCTGCAAATGTGATCCTTAATGATTTTTCCTAATGTCTTAACAAGAATAGAGGTGAGGCTAACTGGCCTATAATTACCCGGGTCCTCCTTCCTCCCCTTCTTGAAAATAGGGACCGCATTGGCCCTTTTCCAGTCCTCTGAAACATGTCCTGAGTGCCATGAGCACTCAAACAGTTGCACCAGTTTTTTCACTATGATCCCAGCCAATTCCTTTAGTACCCTTGGGTGAAGATCATCAGGGCCTGCTGACTTAAATATGTCCAACCTCTCCAAGTGCCCTTTCACTAAGTCAGCACTGACCATTGGTGGATTGGTATCTCTCTCACACCAGAGTAAAGTCTCATTGGGAGGTGTGTGTGTATCCATTTCCAGGAACACAGATGCAAAGAAATCGTTTAAGAGCTCAGCTTTGTTCATCCTATCTGTTACGAGTTGCCCTGTAGCATCCTGTAGCAGCCCTATGTTACCCTGTGCCGCCTTCTTGCTCCCTATGTACTTAAAGAAGGACTTGTTGTTACCTTTAATCTCTGTTGCCAGCCTGAGTTCTGTTTCTGCTTTGGCCTTCCTCACTGCTTCCCTGCAAGCACAAGTCAAGCAGGACTTCTGGTCCCAAGATGACAACCAGGGGGCAGAATACCTGTCAAGAGGTAGGATTACCCTTGCAGCCCTCAACAGCTCACCAAAACTCACTAACCAGCCCTCCAGCCAAACTACTTGCCCACCCCTGGGCTAGAAGGACAGGGGGTGGGGTGATGATGGGAGAGAGGCCAGAGGTTGTCTAGGTATTTTGCCTGACCTGTCTAGACCTGGCAATCACTGGTCAGGCAGAGAGTAGACAAGAGTGACACAG
Organism: Alligator sinensis; assembly: GCF_000455745.1. Classification (NCBI taxonomy): domain Eukaryota; kingdom Metazoa; phylum Chordata; order Crocodylia; family Alligatoridae; genus Alligator; species Alligator sinensis. Next base: position 372,257 of record NW_005842500.1, on the reverse strand, counting down.
TGGTGTTCATTGTGACATCACAACTAGGTTACGTGCTCTGCTCCTCTTTCTCATTTGCATACCACAACCCTGTTAGTTTAAATGAGTCAGCCTGAGATGTAGAAGGCATGGTAGATTCCCATTTTACAGATTGACTGAAGTAGACCTGGCCATGAGATTAAGACCAGGCAATAGAGGCCCATGCTCTGGGCAGGTATGACAGTTGCACACTACTGACTTGTACCAAGGGCCAGATTTCTGCAAATGCACTATAGGACCAGGCTCAGAGCCACTACAGGTCCTTTTAAAACAGGGACAAAATGTCCTGCCTTCAGGACCAATCAGAAAAGCTGGAAACCATGACACAATGTTAATCATTACAGAGACACTATCTGAGTGTGCAGAGATCCCGAGCACATCGCTCTGAGAGATGGAACTTCCCTATGCCACTGCCATGATACCAACACCTGGCCACCACTGCCCTGGGGTCATAGAATCATAGAAAATTAGGGTTGGAAGGGAAGGGACCTCTGGAGGTCATCTAGTCTTACCCCATGCTCAAAGCAGGGCCATCCCCAACTAGATCATCCCAGCCAAAGTTTTGTCTAGTTGGGTCTTGAAAACCTCCAAGGATGGATATTCCAGAACCTTTCTGGGCATGAATGACTGGTGCCTCCCAAGACTGGGGTGGGGCACCATTCGTAGTCAGCGGCAAACAGGGACCACCCATAGATGCCAGTGGTGGTGTCAGCAGTGGCGGCAGCGTGGGCAAGTGGTGAGTGGGGATCACCCACAGATGCCGGCAGCAGTGTCAGCGGTGGCCAATCTCAAGAGGGGGCACATGCCCCCTTGTACTCCCCCTATGTGTCACCTATGTCTCTGGGTAGCCTATTCCAGTGTTTTACTACCCTGCTAGTGAGAAAATTCTTCCTAGTATGTAACCTAAACTTCCCTTGCTGCAATTTGAGATTGTTGTTCCTTTTCTGTCATCTGCCACCACAGAGCAGTCTAGCTCCATCCTCTTTTGAACCTCTCTTCAGGTAGGTAGTTGAAGGCTGCTATTAAATTCCCTCTCAGTCTTCTCTTCTCTAGACTAAATAAACCCAGTTCCCTCAGCCTCTCCACATAAATCATGTCCCCCCGCCCCCTCACGACTTTTGTTGCCCTCCGCTGGACTCTCCAATTTCTCCACATCCTTTGTGTAGTGGGGGACCCAAAACTGGACACGGTACTCCAGATATGGCCTCACCAGTGTTGATAGAGAGGAATAATCACTTCCTTTGAACTACTGGCAACACGCCTACCATGCATCCCAGTATGCTATTAGCCTTCTTTGCAACATGGGCACACTGCTGGCTCATATTCAGCTTATTGTCCACTGTAACCCCCAGGGCCTTTTCTGCAGAGCTGCTGCCCATCCAGTCAGCCCCCAGCTTGTATTGGTGCATGGGATTCTTCCATCCTAAGTGCAGGACTTTGCACTTGTCCTTGTTGAACCACTCTTCCTGCCAGTGCTGCCCCATCAGGGCACTGTAAGGAGCAGGAGAGGGATGTGCTGTGGGCTCATGCCTTCCTGCAGCTCAGACACTTCAGATGCAGGGGGAGGGAGCAATGGAGCATACTGCTGAAATCTCTGCCCCACAGTCTCTGAATTATATGGCGTAAGAAGAAGAGAGGTATTGAAGGGAGTGAGCATCTCAGCTGAACAAAGTGCCCAGACATGAAGAGAAATTGTTGAACTTGGTTGAATTTGCAAGAATAACTCAGATGTATACCAACAAAAATAATTGCCTGGGAAATGAACTCCTGGACCTTTGTGGTGGTGTGTCTCCACCTTATGGACACTGGAAGAAGGTGCGAAGGAACTCTGGAGGAACAAAGCGGAGCTCCAAGAGTCTGTCTGGGGAGCGACCAGGAAAATACTTCCAAATGTCAGCAACAGTAGAAGCCCAAACTCCCTAGCCTTGTTGGTGGTGCTTTGGCAATCAAAGTGCAGCAAGTTCATGGATGTGACAACTCACTCCCCTGCCCCTCCTCCCCACCCCAGCCCTACTGATCTTTTTTACAAACAGCATTCAATTTAAGAGTTCAGGGTCTGCCGTCTTTGCAGTCATTGCTGAACCTGCAGTAGCATGGATATATCTCTGACTGACCTGTAAGTCAGCTAGTTCAGGTACAGGGACGGGGCAGCTGTGCCAGCATAGAGCTCAACAGGGCAACAAACCAGCCACAGAAGCTAGCAGAAAGTCCCAGCCACAGCAGCTACACTTATCGCAGGAGCCAGGCCAGCACAGAGAAGTCTGCACTGCATTATGAGTGAAAACACAAGAGTTGTGGCATCTCTAAACATTTATGAATAACAGCTAAGGAAATAATAGGCAAATGGGACAAGTCTGGAGGGCAGAGCTCCCTGTGTGCAGCTCAGCTAGGGGTTGGAGTACTTACCCAGCCTGGAAGAGACCCA
>NW_005842500.1:356955-369783 GCF_000455745.1 Alligator sinensis | reverse complement strand
TTCCTGCTCAGTGCCATAGACTTCCCCTCTCTGGATCATTTGGAGGCCACCAAATATCAGATCATAATGGAGCAGACATGATTTCCTCAGCGCTCAACAATGTGACACTGGGGGAAAGGATCTAGCTCTCCCTAACTGAAGAGCAAATCAACAGTCAGTGCTTTCTACCAGGAGAACGGCCTTTTACATCATCACAGATTTCTTCCCAGTCTTTTTAGAGACTAAAAAACAGACCATTTAACAGTCTACTGAAGCACATTAAAATAGTGAGGGGAGGGGCCCAAAGGACCAACTTCCTAGGGCCTGTCCAGGGCAGTGTCAGGCTCGTCTTCTGGAACAGGGAGGACCATCCATCCTGAAAGCAAAGAGGTCCATTCAACCATGATCCTGTTCCTGCACGGTCTGAAGGAACAGCTGAGCCTGTGCTTTTCAGCCAGAGTTGCAACCACCAGATTCTGAACATCAGCATGACAGTATTCACTGATGTCTCCAATGCTAGGGAGAAGTTCTCTCCTGACTTCTGCTTGGGCATTGTGGCTTTTCAAATTCTTTGGCATGACTTCATAATGACACAGTCAATATAGGGTTTGTCTCCTCACTCAAATGCTTCCAGGCTGAGCATCATGTTCAAATCAATGCTTACAATTCACTTCACTTGGTTTCACCAGTCACTCCATCCACTCTGGTGCAGTCTTGCAGAAAAGGTGCACATCCCACGCTGGACCTAAGGCACAGACATGTCTATCAAGTGATTTTGCTATCAGTTCCTGGTCCTGAATGTGCTGAGCCATGGAAATTACATTACTATTCTGCACTTTGCCTTGGAGCAGGAGCCTAGTTCTGGAAGTTTCTTTTCCATACAGTGCAGCAGGAGCCAATGCAACAAATCCAGATAATTTTTTCTGTTGAGGTCCTATGTGGTGAATGGCTGGGGAAGGGAGGTGAGTGCAGGTGCAGAGAAAAAGTGTCAGACTCCATGGGCGCATCTACATGAGACGCGTTAATGCGTATTGGCCTATTTTAATGCACATTGTGTATGTACATCTACATGTGCGTACCCTTAATATGCATTTAAAATGGTGAAATTAGGCTAATCTCACCTAAATTTGATATCTGCATTTTCAGGTATCAAATTTAGGCACGATTAGTTAAAGCACGTTAATGCATATGTAGGCATGACCAGGCACTAACTTTAGTGCTGGGTCTGCGCAGCATATGGCAGGGCTGCAGGGACTTGGCACTCACTTAATGCCAAGTCCCTGCACATGTAGACATCTGCCAAAAATTGCTTAATGAGCATTAAATTTAGTTGTGCTTAAATGCATGTGTAAATGCGCCCCGTGTGTGATGGTTAGGGGAGAAGCTGTTGGGAAATGCGTAGGGCTTTGGAGGCGGAGCGTCTTCGGGGAGGAGCCTGTGGTCAATGTGGGACGCTGATTTCCAGAAAGTGTGTGGAGCATTTAATCAAGCAAACTACTTCTAAAAACCAAGAGACTCAAAAGCAAGTCATGTTTAATCAACCTGATTTCCTTCTATTATAAGGCGATAGGCTGTGTAAATGAGGGAGAACAGCAGATGCAATATACCTCAATTTTAGCAAGACTTTGATGATGCCCCCCCACAATGACATTCTTTTTAAATAAGTTAATGAAATACAAACTAAATGGAACTACTGTAAGGTGAGTGCTTAACTGCTTGGATCAACGTGCTCAATGAGAAGTCATCAATGAATTAATATCTAAATAGAAGGAGATGCCAAGTGGGACTTCAATTAGTTTCATTAATGACTTGGACGACAGAACTGAATGCGCACTAAGCAAATTTGCAAATGATACCAAGCTGGGTGGAGTTGTAAACACTTCGCAGAATGTTATTAGGATTCAAAATCCCCGTGATAAACCGGAGAAATGATCTGAAAGTAATTACCATATTTACCTGACTATAAGATGACCCCCCCCAATAATTAGATTCCATATATGGAAAAATTATTATTATTAATTATTGCCTTGAATTTGTCCCCCGCCCCCTGCTATAGCAAGAATAATAAATCAAGGGGATCCAGAAGCCCTTTGCTCTCTGCTTCCCCCCCAACTTTTTTCCCTAACAGGCCTTTCGCTCAACCCTGCCCTCCCTGAGCACATGGAAACGAGAAGCAAAGTTGAAAATAATAAACCTGAAATTAAACATGGCTGTAGCAATTTGTATATAGCAACCATGTATTCAGTTTATCCAGAACTGTTGCATGTTACATTTTTTTGAAACTGCTGCAAGTTTTAGCACAGGTACTCCATAAATACACTTTTAAGCAACATTTTAGCACCTACTTTGTACAAGTATGCATGGTAGTATTCCAAAGCCAAAAGCCAATGATTTACCACAGTTTGTTGGGCTGGGCCCCACCAAGCTCAACAGCAGTTCAAGCCACAGTGACCCCACAGCTCAGCAGTGCTCAGTATGTGTGTACTCCAGATACCTTTCACCCATGTGCTAATTAGCCCCCATTCATGACTGGAACCAGGTATTCTTGTCACAAATCCTGGGATGCTCCAAAAACGTATATGCAGGTGAGGCACAGGACAATCTGGTTTGGCTTCACCTCATGGAGGGGTGGGGGGGCCACACTAACTATATGTACCAGGCTGAGAGGGGGCAACAGAAGGAATCTGGATAAACTATATGGAATGTCATGTCTCACTATGATTTGAAAAAGAGTCAGTGATGAGGGGGACTGCACTTAATATGCACTACCATGTGTTTTATGCAGATGGATTGCCTTAGGTTCCCATCAGTGGCATAGCTTCTTGGCTGCCTTTAGCTAAAATCTAATGTAGTAGCCAGGTGGAGTCCTGGTATACTGCCTAGATTGATACCAGAAGTGCTGGGGGGAAATAGTGATGCACTGGGATGGAGGAGGACAAGGAGGAGTTCTCAGAGCCTGGAAGAGCATCATCAGTGGTTGTGGAGAGGAGAGTGACAGTTATGGAAGAGAAAGTGGACCAAGATATGAGAATTGAATTGGAGAGAAAAAGTGATGGTCCAGAGTCTGATGGAAGATGGCTGAAGGTGGGGAAAAAGGTAGGAAAGAAAGGTATGGTGTGATCAGTCATTTTGAAGTCAGCTTATTGAAAAAAGCAATAAGGGAAGAGTCCAGCCTACAGGAAGAACAAGAGAAGAGGAGAGGAGATCAGGAAGGAGAAATGAGGAATGAAACTGTGATTGAAGGGAAGAAGAAGACTAGTGGGAGGAATAAACCAGATCTGCAAAGAGAAAGAAGAATGGAGAGAGCAAGAAACAGAGCAGCAGGTAATCTGCTCCTGCAAATAAGAGCAGTAGTAATAGGGGAAGGAAAACAGAGAAGTCAGACAATGAATAGATACGAATTTTTAGAAAAAATATTGTTTGAAGTTTTGTGTGCTAAGGGGCAACAATTGAATAGCCTGGTGGTTTTTTCTTAACTGTAAGTCTTAGAAATTTTCATTTTAGAGCCAAGAAAGTCATTAGGATTTTTGGAAGATGTACATGGCAGTAGAGCTGGATCTCCTTGGCTTTATCTTGCCACCACTGAATTATGATTTCTCAGATCCTCCTTTGAACTTTGGCTTTGAGGAGCTGATATGTCTTCTTCTGCTGAGGTGTCATTTTTCCCTTTTCTTTCCATTGAGGCAAGCTTGGATCTTGGTGTTGCTCTCATTGAACCAGTCTTGGTGTCAACAGGTAGTATAGCCAATGGATTCAGCATGGACCATATGGACAGTGGCTTTAAACCCCTTCCAGAGTTCCTCAGTGTTGCCTTCATTTGTGGACAGGGCAGAGAGCTTTCCATGGAGATACTGTTGGAGATCCTTATAGACCTTTGGGTCTTGAAGAAACTTGGTGTTGAGAGTCCTTCATATTGCTTTTGGCTGTTTTTGGTGTTTCAGTGAAGTAGATGCTCATAATGGATCTGACAGGACGGTATTCTGTCCAGCAGTCAGTCCTCACCTCCTCACATGGCTCGCATGATACAGACACCTTTTCAATCACAAGCTCAACAATAACATAGTCGAGAAGGTGTCAGTGCTTAGAGCAAGGGTGTTTCCAAGTGGTCTTATATTTGTCACTCTGTCTGAAGATGGTGTTTGTGATGACATGACATGATGCTCTGTGCATTTGCTCAGGAGAAGGATGCAATTGGAGTTGACTTTCCGTACTCCAGGGATCAACAATGTTTTTTGGGCAGAGTACCTCAAACACCCACAACCTCAACTTGTAAGATGTTGGCATACCAGGGGAGGATGATGGGGGAGCCGCAAGGGGCCTTATCCTTGTTGTGGTAGCGCAATCCTGGCCCTTTTCCCACTGTCTGCCCAGAGGTGCATGTGCCAAACTAAATGCCTTTGCATACCAAGCTCTGATACCTATGCTGAGAACTACCTACCCCTGCCCTACTCCCTCCCTCCCAATGGTGCCACTTCAAACTTCCAGGCCATGTCCACCTCTGGCATTGAAGTCACCAAGGAGAATGATCTTGTCTCCTTGTTAGTCAGTACATGGTCAAAGTTGGAGTAGAACTGTTCAATGACATCATCATTGCCATCAAGCATTGGGGCGTACACACTGATGGCATACTGGTTGCTGAGCTTAAGCTGGAATGTCAAAAGATGTTCATTAATGCCCACAGGGAGCCCTGTAGATTGATCGAAAAGCTGATTATTGATGGTGAAGCCAACTCCATGAGCATATTTATCCTGAGCTGATTTCCCCATCTAGAAGGTGTAGCCTCCACTCTCTTCTCTCAGCTGACCCTCATCTGGTCATCTTGTCTCATTCAGAGCTGCAGTGTCCATGATGTATCTCACTAGTTCCCTAGATACGACAGCAGGTCTTCTTTCTGGTTGTTTGTTGTCTGCCTTATCTAGCAAGGTGCAAACATTCCATGTTGTGAAAATCATTGTCTTCTTACGATGGTTTTGCCCACAGAAAGTGATTCTACTGAATGCAGTTATCCATCCAGGAGCAGATAAGACTAGGTATAGGGCATTTTTTCTAGCCCCTTCCCCATGTGATATGAACAAAGGTATCCTGACTAGGACTGCTCAGTCATGATAGCGGTTGCTGAATTACACCCCTGTCTCAACCCAGGTGCAAGATGACCATCAGGTTACCACTGCCTGCACGCAAATACATGGCTGGAGACAGCTTGATTTACTAGTCCTGTCTCTGTCACCACTTATCCATTGCTGCAGGGATTTTGAAGGTTGGTACAGAAGAGTGTGTTGTTTCCTGTGGTAGAAGCCTACACGTGACTTTGTTTAATGTCAGGAAGCTGGGGTACAGATACAGCAACCACACGTTCTTGACAAGGTGGATATCTGAGCTCAATGGCAAGGGAGAACCCTAGATGACAGGAGACCTCCATCTTGCTGCAGCTTTCTTCTGTCTTTACAGCTATTGATATCCTGATGTCTTCTTCCACTTCATCCATCATTGGAGACTTGGGGTTTGGCCTGTGGTTTGTCTGGAACCTCCCCTCAATGTCACCCATGGCCTGTTCGCCATGAATGACATTGCCAGGAGTGCAAGCCTGAGCAACATAGCTATGAGGATCACTGGGATACACAAGTCTCTCCACCACTACAGGGTCTCGGTCTGTGAAGAGGAAATGTCACTGGTAAAACTATACTTCCTCAGGCAACCAGGCAGGACAAGGCCTAGACTACAGAGTCTCGGTTGCCTTCTGCCAGGCTGTCTGCACCCATTGTTAATGTGAATATTTTTTCCCCACTGCCTACATCGAATGACCTGTGTCTTGCACTGAGGGATGTCCTATGCCCTTCCAAAGCAGGCTGGTATGGTAAGGCACATAGCAGTGGAAGCTAAATTTTCTTTACTGTATTCAGAGGAAATGCATTTGAACCACCTAGGAAGTAGTTAATACTTTGAATTCGTGAGGGAAAATGTAACCTGTATTATGAAAACATCTAACACATTTCATTTTATTTCAACATTTTAATGGCAATTTCAGAAATATATTAACAATGATCTTAAATAACCAGTTCGTGTATGTGCTTTAAGTACATCAGGCTGTGGTATGTGCTGCTTCTTTGGGCTATTCACACTGGCAAAAGGATCAGTTCCCATTCAAAACTGCATGTTGGCAGATAGACCTAATTAAAGTAATCATCTGAACCCGTTGCTTTCTTTTTTATCTCAATATTTTAAGCAGAATCTATGCAATCTGTGCTTCTATCAAGGAGCTCTAGGCTAGATACAAACAGTCAGAATGCCCGAGGATGAATTGATTCAGTCTTTGCAGGTTAGTCTAAGCTGCAGAGTTTGCACCGATAAGCAAATGAACACACATTCACTTTGATAGAGGAGTTGCAGCCGCATGCCTGCAGTGGCTCAAGCCAGAAGCCAGGAGGTGCTAAAACATGCCTGCCAACCACTACCAACGGGAAGAGAGCCCTCCAAGACTTCTCTTCCCTCCCTGCTGGAGTGGAGAGGGCATGGCCAGGCCACAGCCTATGCTCTGCCTGGTGAGGGGGGAAGGTGGCATTGAATTCATAAAAGCTGGAGCAAGAATAGTCCTTTCTCTGAAAAACGATAAACTGGAGAACTATAAATGCAATCTGGACTGTGTGTTTGCTTATTCTTTCTGGTACCCCTGAGGTTTCTCAGATGTGCAGTCCACAATCACAGCAGCAGGACTCTCAGGATTCCTCATCACTTCCTCTTCCTTCTTCCAGGTGCCTCTGGGATTTGTAGTTCACAATCGCAGCCAGCACTAAGGCCCGGGCTGAAAAGCATGCTGGGGAACTCTGATTTAACTTAAACCAGGAAGGGGTCTGAGAGAAGTTTCATAAACCGGTTTGAACTAAATAAATAAAGTACGATATTACATTCAACCAAGTTTATCTTAAACCAGTTCAGCCATTTTGAAACTGCTTTATGTATACTGATCTTTTGTTCTGTTACAGGTTTAAACCAGTTTCTGATCACTTAAACTGGTTTATGTGTAACTTCTGTCCCTAGCCCTAGAGAATATTCAGCCATCTGGGCTGGATTTCTCAGAAACACAGAGCACAACTTCATTGGATACCTGCATCATAGTTACACTTCTATAGCAATTTTCATCTCAGTATTTCAAAGCTTTGTATGTTGATGCAATGAATATTATTGCCAACAGGGAAAATGATGAATAAAGCAGTTGAGCAATTTGCTTATACATGTCCATGACAGAATCCAGAACAGATTCCAGATATTTAGAGTCCAAGTCTTCTAAATCCCTGTGTGAAAGAGAGCAGGAAAAAAGGATAATATTCAGCACCAGGAAACGTGAGCCAGCTGGTGAGAGACGGCAGTGCCGAAGGAAAAGAGAATGCCACCGGAGCCATGGTTCCAGAGGAGCTGCTCTGTTCAGCTAGAGCAGCCCTGGAGTGGTGGAAGAACAGCATGCAAGCCAGGAGATGTGGAAGAAGAGAGCGGGGAGTCAAGGGGAGGAGAGGGGTGTCCCAAGGCCCGAGACACCAGGTGGGAGCCTCCAAGCCCCAGGGAGAGAGCTTGGCTGAGCTCTGTTGAGCTGGGAGATGCCGGCTGGAAGGTTGCCCTGGAAAGAAGCAGCACAAGCAACAGGGGAACTCCGCCAGAAATGGGTTGGCCACAGGAAAAGTGGCCATGCTCTAATTAAGGTGCCATCTATTTTTGTTCTTTTTGTTTGTTTGTTGTATTGCCAGAGCCCAGAGCAGGTTGGCAGGGTGACGAGGCCAGACAGGCAGAACCTCAACCCAAAAGACTGAAAAAAGGGAACTGCAGTGTGCCACGGGCCATGGTTAAGTTCTGGACAAGGGCGAGATGACATGGTGGGAGAGGAACCGGTTGGGAGTTGAGGAGCATCAGGCTCAAGGGAGCACCCAGACAGGATTTTTCTTTTGGTTTGTTTAGTTTGCTTTGAACTATTAGAGGGCATACCACCGCAAGAGAGTGGGGGTACATAAGGCCCTCCAAAGACAACCCACGAGACTTACCTGAGGCTGAGAGGAAGTCTGGTAATCCGCTCCTTTTCATTCTGTCGAGACTTTCTGTTTAGACACTCGTGAGCCTATAACGAAAGAAGAAAGAAAAAGTCAGATTGCTTAATAAGACCTATGGGCATAATTGGTGGCATAACAACTGGGTGGCACTAGGACAGGGTGTAGGGGAAGTTGGAGCCCCAGAAGAAATCCTTATTTGGGGTGCCGTTTGGCCAGCTGTGGTAGAGATTAACCCCTCGTGATCAGTAACATTACCAAAACATCAAAACATAGCAGGTGAGACTCAGGCCTCACTGCAGTGAATTCCAGGCAAGTCATTGCAAAACCAACGGTCCAGGGGAGAAAGCACTAGGCCACTGAGTATGTAGCCTTAACCAGAGCTAAGCCCTGACACCCTGTCCAGATGACCAGATACTTTCCTGTACAACAAATTCCCATTTTTCAAAATATCATGATCAGCAGTATCATAAACAGGTAGGAAATGAAGGTCCCTGCTGTTTCTCTCTTTATGACTTTCTGCATATGATATCCAAATGAGTAGCTAATATCTGTTTAGGCTGAAAAATATTAAAATATTTTATGGCTTAAGCTTGATTTTTTTGTGATTTCTGTTATGTCAGAATGGTAGTTTGCCAGCAACAGCTTCTTATAGGCCCTACTGTCTCTAGAAATATCTTCAGAAATAGTATATTGTTCTGAATTGTTTGTATTGTTTGTACTTAAAATGAGAGATTAAATGGGAAAAAATGGAAGTATCAATCTTGTTTTCCACTAGCGCTAAATCACTAATGCCTGAAGTACTAAGAACACCCTTGAAAATGCCACAGGTAAGAACCAGGAGAAAAGTGCAGAAATGCCTTCCCACTTGCAACAATAGGGAAATAGCTAATATCTATTCATAGAATCATGGGGAAAGGAAGACAAAAAACTACTGAGAAAGGCAAAAAAACAAACAAACAAACCTGGCAGTCTGTGCTAGTTTGACCAGGGGAAAAATTCCTTCCTGACTCCAACTTTGGAGATCAGCATGATCCTGGGTAGAAGAGCAGAACAGAATCTTCTGGGTTTCCTAAGTAGCAGCATAACTTGGGGCTGGGTGAGAGGGGTATCAGCCCTGCCCACCAACTTGGGAGGGGTGCCAGAATAACTCCCACCCCACCAAGTCGATGCTTCAGCAACAAAAGCAGCCCCATGGCATTGCTCTTGCAACAGCAGCCAGATGCATAGACAGTACACTGTTGCTACAAAAGCCACAGCTGGGTTAGACAGACCTTGCAGCAGCAGCCACTGTTGGCACCACCGCTGCTGCCGCCACCAGGTACTGTTTTTGAGTTCTTCGCACACAGATAAAATGCTGCATCCCCACCACCCCACTCTCAGAGTCCTCACCTCTCTAGCGCTCAGTACCAGCTCCAAACCTCTACTCTCCCACTTTCCCACAGGGAGGGGCCAGGGCACAAATCCTGCTTGTTATGTCTCTATTTCTAAGTATTACATTGGAAGAACATTAGTTCACCCTAGTAAAAATCCCAGTCTTAACTATGTTCAACATTCAGTCCAATTCAATTTCCTTTGCTTATACATCCTCCACTCTGTTGAAAAGAGGAAGTGGTATGGCAAGATTTCAACGATGCTCATTTTGACAATTATACAAAAACAAAGGGGATAGAAGCAACTGTGACAAGTAGAGGTATCTCTCTGTTGAACATAGTCAGAAAAATTCTCTCTCATCATGCTCCCTAGACTGCAGGGAAAGAAGGTGAAAGAATCTATCCTGAAAGTCTATGGTTCTCACCCAGGACACTCCACCATTGATACGATATTTTTGGTCAAGCATCTGCAAGTGAAGTGCAGAGAAAAACAAATACCACTGTACATAGCCTTCATTGATCTGACAAAGGTCTTTGAGACAGTTGACAGACAGGGCCTTTTTACTGTTCTGAAGAAACTAGGTTGTCTCCCCTAACTGCTGAATATTATTTGCTCATTACATCAAGGTTTGAAGGCAACTGTAGTGTATGAACACAAAGACTCAAACACCTTTGGCATTAACAACAGGGTGAAACAGGGGTGTGTCTTAGTACTCATGCTTTTCAACATCTACTTTTCATTTCTGCTTCTTCATGCATTCAAGTACAGCAATGATGGCATATATCTTTGAACCAGACTAGATGGAGGCTTGTTCAACATTGCAAGGTTTAGAGAGAAACCCAAGGTGAAAGAAGTGGTTCTAAGATATTTCCTGCTTGAGAATGATGCAGCCTTGGTTGCCGATAGTGAATCTTCCTTGAAAAATCTGAGTGATCATGTACACAGGGGTGAAAGAACCAATACCTGACATCACTCTGGGGATAAATCTCTTGGTGTCATTGACAGTTTTTACTACTTGGGTTCTACAATCAGCAAGAATCTTAACCTTCAGACCAAGCTAATAGAATTGGAAAAAGCAGCTAAGAATTTTAGGGTTGTATCCACCTGGCCTCATCTGAGTCTCTCTCTGGTGGCCTTGGAGTGGGCACCCGGGGTTTGCCACTGGGGCTGCTCTTGCAGCCGTGATGTTGGGTTATGCGCTCCCTGAGGGATGCCCCGATACTCACCTGCCATGCTTGGATCTTTCGTTCAGTAGTGGGGCTCCCTCTTGTAGCAGTGCCTGTGCCAGGCATTGTCACCAGTGGATGCTCTTGGGGCTCCACCTCCCCTACACCCCAGCCATGTACCAGCCTCTTGGGACAGACAATCGATGGTCTGCCTGATCTCCTACAGCATCACCTCCTGTCACCTCCTTGCCGCTCTGGCCCCAGTTTTCCACTGCGCTCAAGTGTATTCAGGGCAGTGAGATGACCCTGGTGATTCATTGGGTCCCACCTAGGGTGCTGGGGTCTCCGCAGCTGTCCTGGCTGACTTTGCCATTCAAGCATCACTTGTAGCCCTCCTCCCTTGCCCTGGGCTTCGAATGAATCAAAAGTAAAATAATTAACTGAAATTCCGGGGATGGGCCTCAGCCTGCCCCCACTCACACATCCTGCACTTGATGACCTCGCCCTCCCTCGACTCCTTCCCCTCGGCCCGGCTTCCTCATCATCTGGGGTGGTGTCTCCTTTAATTAAATGTTGGAGCCCTCTGTTGGGTCCCTCTTCGGCTTCTCCTCCCCTTTGCTGGGAGGTCCTTGTCCGTTCCGGCCCCACAGTTTGATCTCTGTGGCATTCCTCCGCTGTTTCCGTGCCACCAGCTTTTATCTTTGCTGGGTGGTGTTCTTCAGTGACATCATCTTGCCGTGCCAGTCTTAGCTGCAGATAAAAGCGGCTGACAAACCATGTAGGCATTCTTTCCCTCCAACTTGGCTGGTTCTACAAGGGGTAAGTTTGCCCTGTTCTCAGGGCTTTTCTGCTTGTTGTTATGGTGGGCTCTCCCTGCCTTAACCCACGCTGCAGGTGGGGTCTCCCGCCCCTTTCCCTTCGCCCCCCCAGAACAGGGCTATTACAGAAATGTGCGTGGGAGAACAGCAAAGTATCAGCAAAGGTGACGATATAAATCTACAAAACCTGTGTGTTGTCATCCCTGCTTTATGGCTCAGAAATGTGAACTACATATACTAGGCACAGCAAGAGACTAAACAGCTTCCACATGAGATGTCTGCATAAGATCCTGAAAATAAAATGGGAAGATAGAATACTAAACATGGAGACACTGGAAGGCACAGAATTGACATACTCAGAAACCACTATCAAGAAGAGGAGGTTATGATGAATTGGCCATATCAGGAGAATGGGAGATCATATCCCCAAGAATATTTTGTATAGTGAGATTCAAAATGGCTCTAGAAAACAGGGTCACCCTCTATGGTAATACCACGATGTGTGCAAAAATTATATGAAGTCATTCAACATCAACATGGAAAGCTTGAAGGAGTGCACAGAATCCTGTCTAATATGGAGGGAACATCTGGCACTGGGTATAGCTCAACATGATGCGGCTTTGATCTAGAGGATAGAAGCAAAGTGAGAAAGAAGAAAGCAGCATGCTGTACATTTGAACTCCGACTCAGACAACATATGGATCTGAGAAACTTGTAACAAGCTGTGTCACTCTTGAATTGGGCTTGTCAACCACAAATGGATTCATCAGGCATCTGACTAGACCTCTTAAGTGTACACCATAATCCAGATGATAGAAGGCTGCCTACACATCCTCTGCTTATTCTTAATGGCCTGTTTAAAGTTCCAGGTTGGTTTTTAGCCCTTTCCTGCCAATTTTCCCCTCTAATTGGGATGCAAGCCCCCAGTAGTGTTTGGTACTGTTGCCTTCCAGCTTCCATGTCCAAATAGCTTAGTTCTTGGATCCAATTAACCTCTTCAACTAATTACCTTCATTACTCCTTTTTGAGTTCCAAGTCCTTTGTAATAAAAGAGCTAAAGAGTTTCCAGGGCTATGAAATAGCTAGAGAGTAAAAATTGCCCTAAGAAAGGTTAGCTTGATTGATGCAATATCAAGACAATTAAAAATGAGAGATGAATATTAACACCTGTAGAGTAAAGAATAATGAGCCATTAAATCAATAGTTTCCCTCAGCTGCCTGAATAGTAATACCACAGCTGCTGCAATGTGGAGTAGGAATCAAACAATGCACTTCTATCCTGAGCAGACCATCAGTTTCTGCTTAATACACACATCCCAATTTGAGCATAGGAGACTGAGTTGCAGGGAAAAGGTGCATGTTGTATGTGAGAAGATATGGCAGTATTTGGTCATATGACAATATTGGACATACTTTGTAAATCTATTCCATGGCATAAAAAAAAAAGTCTCCCCCCCCCCC
>NW_005842500.1:352248-356924 GCF_000455745.1 Alligator sinensis | reverse complement strand
GTTTAAATTCTTTCCCAGGGAAAAAAAAAAAAACCCCCCCCCCCCCCCGCCCCAAATTTCCGCCTGTTGAATTCAGCTGAAATCTGACCATAAACTTAAAGAAGTTTTGGATCAGACCTTATCCCCTGCTAAGGAAAGAGCCTGAATTTGTGATATATTGAGTTAGGTATTACTTTAACAACCCTTGCAGCAGCAAGACATTGACCATCATTGTCCACCTGCTTTACCTGTGGCAGGATAGAGTGCCATGCCTTGTAGTTGTGTAACAAGGTTGATTGTGTAGTTTTACTATAGGTTGGACAAGGATTTGTATGGGATGGCTGGATAGAGCTGACCTGCCTAAGGCAGGGGTTTGGACTAAATGACCTCCAGAGGTTCCTTCCAGCCCTACTTCTCCAGGATTACATTTGATCTCAGCCCACAAGAGGCCATTCTGAACCTCTACACTTGATCTGAGCCAATTGGGCCAAGAATACATACTACATACAAACTGTACTAGTTAGTCACAATCTGTACTTAAATGAAAGCTAGAGAAAATTAACATACTGGCCAATTGTTTAAGAATATTATGAAGCATCTTATAAGCAGTTGTCTAGGAGCAAGATTTTTAAAAAATTATGATTTCTAATTTTAGTCAGTCTTGAATGGTCAGTCTTCAGTGTTGGCAATCAGTAAAGGCTATTCCATCAGTACATCTCTTACTATAATCTCTCAATATTGTAGTGTAAACCAAAATTAGGCATGCAGGTTTAAAAAAATTGGCTTAGGAGTTCCATTGAAAGCACTATTTGTGACCTCCCACCACCCTGCAGTTACATTAATTTTCACATAGAGCATTTGCCAGAGGACAGCAGATTTTGAAATGTCAAACTTAGTTGGATCAGGCTTTTGAAAATAAGACTTTCCAGGGTTGTTCACTTTCCAGAAGCTAATCATCTCATCTTAAACAACTGGTCCAAATTGTTGCTCTTTGTACAGACAGACTAACTCTAATGTTGATATGGTTCTGATACTTCCATGAAGCTTAGTACTTGACTACTTTTGAAAAATGTGATTTAAATGCTTCAGAGTAATTTGCTGTCTTCTCTAGATCTGTGAAGTCAGTGAAGCTGTGAGTTTGTGGATTTTGCAAAAAGTACTGCAGATGCTAGAGGAAATCTGTAACTCTAGCTCTTACTGGAGCTAATCCAAGATTTGTTTAGGGATGACCAGCACACAGAAACTCCTCCAAGACACTATGGCTGCCTATACACGTACTCCAACACGTGCTAATTAATCAGGTCTGCTCTGCATTCTAATTAGAACACTGAAGTGTCGCCGCAGCATCATGTGTATTAAGTCCCCGTGCATTTAGAAATGGCCATGAGGTGCTTTAACTAAACTTGTTGAAAGAGGTTTAGATAAAGCATCCCATGGCCATTTTTAAGTGCACAGGGGCTTAATACACATGATGCTGCAGTGTTTTAATTAGAGCAGCTGCACAAGAAACCGTTCTAATTAAAACACCCCTGTGACAGGGTGCCTCTCCAGGGGTGGCCGTGAACCCCCTGGAGACCCTTCTGCCCTCACTTTGTAAGCAATCACCCCTTCAGGCACCCATTCACGCCTTGATGTCTTTTAATTTTTTAATGAAGGAGGCTGCTCCAGGGCTTCCTAAATTACTCTCTCAAAAAGACCACCGGGTAGCCTGTAGTCCCTGCCTTATGAGTAGGGACATACCAAATACACAATTCCACAGATTTCATGGAAATCGTGTAATTGGCAGTCTCCCATGAAATAGCATGGGGAACCGGCTATGTTAAAAAAAGCTGGCAAAGAGCCGGCAAAAAGCTGTCTCCTAGAAGGGTGGGGGGAGAGGGGAGGGAGCAAAGAGGGAAAAAAAAGCAGACTGCCTGTCTCCTGAAGTTGGGGGAGGCAGAGAGAGAGAGAGGCAGGAAAAGTTCCCATCTCTCTGTCTCCAGAAGGGGAGGGGGGAAGCAGGGAAAAGCCTGCCAAAAGTCTCCTTCTCCTGAAGGGGGAAAAGGGGTGGTGGATGATAGCCAAAGTGGAGCAAACCATAGACTGAGCCCCTGATGTTGGCTCAGTCCAGGAGCCAGTCAGAGGTTAGCCTGGGACGCCCAGAGGGCAAAAATAGTTGCACGCCTGCTGCTGCAGCATACCTGCTTGCTAGTGCCTGATACAGAGCAGGCATGAATGCAAAGAAGCCATCAGACTTTATTATCTGACTGCATTATCCTGCAGGTACCCTACATGCAGACGGTGACAAACCGTTTTGCACCACCTGCAACCTGACCCTGGATGCAACTAGGAAAGGCAGCATCAATTGGCACCTGGAGCTGAAGGCACACGTGGAAAGGAAAGCTGCTACAGAGGCTGACCATCAAAAGAAAAAGCAAGCAACCATGATCTCCGTCTTCAAGAAGACAATAGACAGCAGGCTGGCAAGCAAAAAGGCAGAATTTTCCCTTACGGAAGCTTTTGCAGCAGCAAACATCCTGCTGGAGAAGCTGGATCACCTGGAGCTGGGGGACTACCTGAAAAACAAGTGCCAAATGCTGGCAGTTTTTCGTGAGCTAACAAAGCTGCACCAGGACTATCTTCCTGCAGTCATCTTTTCGCACGCCAAGTTCATGAAAATTGTTCTGTCAGAGGATGAGTCCTTTTCTGTCTTGGCTGACAAAGCCACTGACCCTCAGGACAACTACCTGCTGCATATTTTATATGTACTGGGACGCTGGACTGACAGGGACCTCCCTGTACTTCAGACTGAGCCCATCCTCCTCACCTCAGTCAATTTTCCCACTCTCTCTCAAGCCATAGTGAAGATATTTTGCAACTATGGCATTGACTTTAACCAGGTGTCAGCCTTCCTCTCCAAGAGTGCCACATACATGTGCAAGGCTTTCACTGATGTGCAGCAAGGAATGCTGCCCAACACTTCATGTCACCTGCAATGCATACATTCTTTCCCCAGTAGGTGACATCTGGTGCACACAGTTCCCTGAGGTGGACAGCCTAGTGTCCTCCTTCAAGAAAGCCTTCAAGTACTCTCCAGGGTATAACATCTGCTACAGGGACTCCATCACAAGTCAACGTGGGGGCCCACGTGGCACTGTGTCCCTGCCACCAGAGCCTATCCTCACCCGGTAGAACTCGTGGTTCAGTGCAGTCCATTACCATGCCAGGCACATGCAATTCTACAAGCAGTTTGTGAGTGTGGAGCTGGACATAATGCCCAGCACACAGTGCCTGCTCAACTTCTGGGATCCCTTGGGGCGAGCTGACTTTCAGGATCAAGTGACATTCGTTGCTGACAATGCCAACAGGTTCATGGAGCTCCTGACGTGGTTTGAGGGAAGGCAGGCTGTGATCCACCAGGCATACAACAAACTGATGGATGTGATCAGCTGTGTGGAGGACAGGACATCACAAGAACTGTCAACCTGTCCTCAGGAAAACCAGTGGAGATGGGAGCTGATCCAGGCAGTAACTGTAAAACTAAACCAATATTACAGGTATGACCCATCCCTTCCACCATGGTTCAGACAGCCGACTGTCCCCTTCCTGCATGCTATTTGCATTTTGGACCCTATCCAGGTGTTTCTGCTGAGCTGGGACCCTCAGCTCCTGAAAGTGATCCCAAGGTGGGGGCAGACCATGATAATAAGCATGCCAGTTACATAAACTTTGTGCAGGAGTTTTGGGACTCTGTCTGTGACCAGTTCCTCCACCTGTACACCCTGGCCAGGCACTGTTTCAGCATCCCAACAAACTCAGTGGATGCTGAGCGTGCCATCTCTGCCTATGGAAAAGTGTTCCCCCTACAGAGGTGGGCAACATCCCTCTCAAAAGCAGCTGGGTGCAGCATGGTTATGTTTAATGCCTGAACAGCCTCTCTCAAGGTTAGCATGGGTTTCAGTTACCTGCTTTTTTTAATGTCCTGTAATAAAGTATATATTTGGTGTTCCTTCCAGTTCATGTTGTGCATAGTACAGGTTTATTTTCCTAAGATCTTTCTGTGTGTATGTGGCGGTGCACCTGTGGGTGCTTGCCACTTTAAGGGCCTAAGCAGGTTGTGAAGCAGCCTACAGGTGACTGCAGGGCCAATCAGGAGGGTCACATGGGCAGCAGGAGGTCACCTGATTGGAGCAGGGCTATGCAACTGCAAGATAAGAGCAGGCTCTGAGCAGTTGTGCTGGCAGTCGCTGCAGGGATCCTGCCGAGTTAATATCACCTATCTGGAGCTCCTCTGCTCTCAGGAACACCTGGAGGTCAAGGGTAGTGTTGTAGAGAGAGAGCCTGCATTGGAGCAATGGGAGAGCCGACAGGGACAGGGAGAGGACAAGATGTCCATCCAAGGGTGCTGAAGGCACTGGCCGACATCATAGCAAAGCCACTGGCGGGAATATTTGAACGCTCGTGGCGCATGGGCCAAGTCCTGGAGGACTGGAAAAGGGCCAATGTGGTCCCCATTTTCAAGAAGGGGAGGAAGGAGGACCCGGGCAACTATAGGTCAGTCAGTCTCGCCTCCATCCTCAGCAAAATCTTTGAAAAAATTATCAAGGCTCACATTTGCGAGAGCCCGGCAGGACAAATTATGCTGAGGGGAAACCAGCACGGGTTCGTAGCAGGCAGATCGTGCCTGACTAATCTGGTCTCTTTTTATGACCAGGTTA
>NW_005842500.1:342348-351232 GCF_000455745.1 Alligator sinensis | reverse complement strand
CCTGCCTATGCAGGGGGTCGGACTCGATGATCTATTGAGGTCCCTTCTGACCCTAACATCTATGAATCTAGGGGGAAGCCGCACTTCCGGAGCAGCCGCTCGATGCAGCTGGAATGCTGTCGAAAGCAGAGCCAAAGGAGGGGAGACCCGGATGCAGGGTGGAGTGAGGGCGTGATGAAGGGAGCTGATCAGGAGGAGGAGTGGGATGTCAGCAGCGGAGAGGCGGCATCACAGAGTGAGCTGAAGAGAACCAGAGACAACGTCTGCCTGGAGGAGGCCGAACAAGAAAAAAAAAGGAAAGGAAGAGAGAATTTTTTTGGAGTGTGGTTCTGGGGACTGTTCTGTATTGAGGAGTAGGCAGGAGGAATCTACAGAGAACAATAATAACAAGTAAAATTTTCTTGAATCTTTAAAAATAAAGAAGAAAGTTGAAGATACAGCAAGCCCGGCTAGCTTTAAAGTATTTAAAGGTGACATCAACCTGTTTTCTTTGTGATGGTCCTATAAAAAAGAAAAGAAAAACCTTATTCATATTTTGAGATGTTTAATCTTACGCTTAATATTAAAATCTTATGAGACATAATACTTACCTTACTGGAGAAGACTTCAAGCAGTCACCAAACAAATAAATAAATAAATAAATAAACAAAATTTGGTTTTCGTTGACCTAGCCAGCTAAGAAGACACTGAGACTTAAAAATATTTTTTTTAAATTAGATGGATAACTAATAAAGAATCTTAGCTTAAAGAACACCCTGTGAGTTTGGTTTAAAAAAAAAAAAAAGGAAAGATCCCTGGGTTGTGAGCAAAGATACAAAACCTCAAAAAAATAGATTGATATTTTATTACTTGGTGGTTTATATTACATCCTCCTGAACTAAATATTTTTCCAACAAGACATGGCAGGAAGGACTTGGGGTCACCACTGAAAATACAAAACGAGGAATAATCAGGTTAGTAGTTACCTATGTTATTCAACTGAGGTTTACAGACTCCATGGGATTAGTGTGAACTCTCCACAGGTAGGAACTATGGGGCTGAAGGAGGTTCCTGGTCCTGGGGAATGACCTGAAACTACAGCCTGCTGGAGATGGATGGTGTAGTGAGAGCTGCCTGTGGTGGGGTGGTCCTCAGGAAATGCCACACCAGTTGCCTCTGTAGTAAAAGGCAAGTATAGGGTGCCTTATAGCCTCAGCCCCTGCAACCTGGTGAGTAGCACCATAGCAGAGACAGGCAGAGTCCAGGTACATCAGTAGACACCTGAGGCCTGAGTGGGCTGTAGGCCAAGTTGGGGGTCCAGGTAGATTGACAGACTCCTGAGGCCCAAGGGGCATAAGGCCCAGAAGCCTCAGTGAGGGGGCAGTGTAGTGGTCTCAGTAGGGAGGCATGTGAGGGTTCAGACAGCTGAGCAGTAGGCTGCATAGAGTAGGGTCCATATGGGGGCCTGAAGGACTTCACATAGATGGCATAGAGTAGGGTCCACACCGGCGGGCCTGAGGGGCTGTGCAGGGGCTGCGTAGAGTAGGGTCTGTGAGAGGGGCCTGTCCCAGGAGTTTGATAGAGCAAGTTACCCCAGCAAGGGGATAGTGAGAGGCCCTATTGAGGGGGCATGAGTTTCATAGATTTCATAGACATTAGGGCTGGAAGGGACCTCAGGAGATAATGAAGTCCAGCCCCCTGTCCCAGGGGCAGGAAGTCAGCTGGGGTCAAAGGTTGAGGTCCTATTGAGGGGGCATGAGTTGAGGCCTCAATGAGGGGGTATGTGGGCCAGCTAAGTCTCCAGATGCCTGAGGCCAAGTTGGGCCAAAGGCCGAGTGCAGCCCAGCAATGGGGCCAGGGGAGTTGGAAGTAATTTGGATGCCATCTGCAAAACATGGAACCTAGTAAAAGAGAGGTCAGAGCCCTTGGCATCAGGGCAAGAAATGGGCAGCCTCCCACCTTACAAACAACTACCTAGTTTATTACAACACAGGTGTGGCAGGAAAGGCAAGTGGGCGGACTGCCTTAGACAGGCGGACGGGCCAATACTGTGACTGGCCCCAGGCATGGCCCCCTGTCACAGTATAGTTTAATTTAAGTGCTGACTTAATACAGTGTATATAGTTGGTGTTAGTATAGTGTTGGTTTTCCTTTTAAATAAAATTTACAGCTGCTGGGTTCTTTTTTTAATTAATTGTCTCCGTTGCTTTATTTTAGCCAGGTAGCTAGCTTTATACTTCAGTTGGGTATGGGAACTGTTTAATTGCCACACTTAAACTGTTTGAGCAATAATTATTGCCTTTCCCCCCTGAAGAGGGTGATACTTTCTCATTTTTCTTTTGTTCCAAATTAAAGACTTTCTATATGGAGGCCATGAAAAGATCCACAAACAGCCTTAACTAGCTCTTTTCCATAATCTTGACTACCATCTACTAATGGTTTTCAAGGATAATCTTTATATTTAGTAATATAACTCCTGTTGGAGAAGAAGTAAGTACCCTAGCTGGTTTTGCATCTCTCAGGTTACATCTGTATTTTTAATTTGATCCAAATCCCTTTTAGCTGCTGCTTCTACTAATGGAACTGTCTTTGCACTCTTAACTCTCTATCAGCTTTTGTTGTTGTTGATGATGAAATCAGTTGTGAGAGACAAGACAGAGAATTACATAAGAAAGTCTATAAAAATCTTAAATAAAAATCAGTCAGAAAATTATGTCGTCTCATCGCCAGGCCAATAACTTAACTTTTATAAAGGCAGCAGTACCACCTAGTGGCCAAGGAAAGAAAAACAACATAATTTAGAAAACTTCCAGAATACTGTTTCAACAAAATATTAATAAAATGACTGGCTCGTTTTGAAAACTGTATTTAACAAGCCACCTTAAAAACAAATGAACCATATTTATGTAAGTTATGTTTATGCATGGCAGTTCAGGAAGAAGTGTCACACAGGTCGCCAATCTACTCGAGCATCCTGCTTCTGACATGAGCAAATACCCAGATGCTAGGCAGGAAGTCTGGAGGACCCCTGTGGAAGAGAACTGCAGAGCAAGGAAAGTTTCTTCCTTGTACCCATCAGTTCGGAATTCAATTACTTCTATTAAATAATATCTGATATAGTGTGAGTATAGATAAAGTTATTGTCTAGAGAAATGTCTAATGATAGTATCTGACAAAGTAGGCTGATGCCTACAAAAGCTCATGCATCTATGAACTACTTTCTCTCTAAGGTACCACCCTGTCCCACCTTCTGACTAATGATATAATAGGCAATTCAGGGATGGTTACAGTCATACAGGCTTTGTCCAATTCCCTTAACTTGCATTTCGGATGCCAGGTCTTGGAGAACACCTCACCCAGTTATGTTGCTTTTTATCTACCCATTTTTTTAGTGATATTGTAAATGATATGTATAATTCCATAGGCTACCATAACATATGTAATCCTTGTGTTACTTCTTCTGAACTGTACTCCCAAGAGGAAAAAGAAGCAGCTATTCTGGGATGTTGTATATGTGTGCATAAGGCACACCATGCCATTCTATTTATAATTACATGTAGCATGTGAGTGTGTAAAGGCCAATACATACCCAAGTAGTGGATGATGCCTGCCCCAAAGAGGTTTTGTCCAAACAGAAATCGGGACTGTGGAACACATTCTGCCTGTCAATAGGGGGCATGTGGCACTCATGAGGGCAGTGTTGCTACTGGTGCTTCTGTACACTACACTGGTCTTCTTCCCTTCATGGCAAACCATCTGTACAGTCTGGAGGGCCATGTGCATCTTCTGGGTCTCCAAATGGGAGAAGGTCATGAAAACCACAGTGTACAAGATGCAGTAGACTGGGGGCCCAAAGAATGCTGGACATTCTGTTCTTTCTTTGGGCCACGTACATAAGCCAGATCTGTCCTGGAAAACTGGCAGTGAAGAAGACTCCAAAACAGCCAGCTTCACGAGATACTTTTCAGGGAACCTGTTGTGATGCTGGCAGGTATACATGCCATGAGCCTGGGAGCAACCATGGTCCTACACGGTCCTGGAGCATTCCCGGAACAGATACATAATACACAATGAAGCCCCAGTGACACTACCAAACCACTGTGAGATGCAGGAGGTGATTAGGGCAAGGGACAAGGGACTGTTCATACATGGTCTGGTCATGGTATCTTGAGTGGAGTTTCCTCTAGCTTTCTGCATCACCCTAAATAGAGATCGGGTCAAGCACCTCTTCCTGGCTGTAGCTGTTGGCACTCCTGGCAGATGAGGTGAATGATGCTGGAGTGGATATTGTGGCATCCAAACTGGTCTTAACAGGTGTCTGAATGGGTATCAGTTAGTGTCCCTGAAAATGGTGCTGGGTCGTATGCCATGGAATGGGCAAGTGCTGTGGACTGGTGCTGGCCATAACTGGTCACCAGATAGCAGCATAAAGGAATGGGCATATGCCTTTGTGAGCAGTGGAGAGTTGGCAGTGGTGATGTACCCAACCTTATCACCAGGGATCCTGGTTTTCATAGATTCTAGAGTTGGAAGGGACCTCAGTGGACCATCTAGTCCAACCCCCTGCCCCAGCAGGCAAGAAAAAGGGTCATCAAACCTGGGGTCATGTGAACCCAGCCAGGTGCCTGTCCAGTCTCCTCTTGAAGACCCCCAAGGATGGGGCAAGCACCACCTCCCTTGGAAGCCCATTCCAGATCCTGGCAACCCTGACCATGAAGAACTTTTTTCTAATGCCCGGTCTAAACCTACTCTCCAGTAGCTTATGGCCATTGTTCCTTGTTGTTCCAGGGGGTGCCCTGGTAAACAGATCATCGCCTACTTCATGTTGCTCTTCCCTTATGAATTTGTACGCCCCCACAAGGTCCCCTCTCAGCCTTATTTTGGAGAGGCTGAAAAGATTGAGGTCCCTTAGCCTTTCCTTGTAGGACCTTCCCTGCAGGCCTCTAATCAGATGAGTGGCTCATCTCTGGACCCTCTCCAGGTTGTCTGCATCCCACTTGAATTGTGGCATCCAGAACTGGACACAGTACTCTAGTTTTCTCTGATTTAAAAAAAAAAAAAATCCCCAATTTTCAGTTAAAAAAAGGAACCACAAATCCACATTTTTCCATGATTAAAATGAAACACCACTATATATATAGATATGTATCTATATATTATTTATATATATATACAGCAAAAGCTGTGTTAACCAGCACTTCATTAGCCAGAATACTCTATTAACCGGCACTCAAGGTACGCGGCAAAAGCGAAACCGGAAGTACCACTTTCAGGTTTCACCACCACCGTGAGCAGAGTTCTTGCCACTTCTTTGGCCCACAGCCCAGGGCAAAGCAGCCTGCGCTGGGCCCTTCTCCCTGTCCCCCAGCACACTGATGCCGGGGAGTGCACCAGATGGTGCACATTTGATTAACCGGAATATTTGATTAACCGGCATCCCCCATTCCCGGGGGATGCTGGATAACAGAGCTTTTACTGTATATAGCTATATCTAGATATATATAGAGAGAGATCTAGATATAGATATATATAGAGAGATAGTGGCGTTTCATTTTAATCATGGAAAAAGGTGGATTTGTGGTTTTTTCCTTTAGTGGAGTTTGGGTCATGTCAGGGTTGTTCTTAGTGGAGTTTGGGTAATATCAAGGTCATTCTTGAGTACTACCAGGGAGATGACTTGGGTCTTGCTATCTGGAAAAAGAACTGGAAACAGTACTTCAGTTTTCTATAATTAAAAAAAAAAATCCCCAATTTTCAGTAAAAAAAGGAACCACAAATCCACATTTTTCCATGATTAAAATGAAACACCACTATATCTATATATATAGATAAATATAGATATATGCATGAGAGTGCCAGAGACTCAGAGCCCACCAGGCTATGTCCAGTGCAGATGGAAGACATCCAGACTGAGAGGGATTGCCTACTCACAATATGGGAGGGATGACAAGCTGGACAAGCTGTGTACTCAGCGTGTACCTCCATGTTTCATAGTTTCATAGTTGACAGGGTTGGAAGGGACCTGAGCAGATCACCAAGTCCGACCCCCTGCCATGAGCAGGAAAGAATGCTGGGGTCAAACGACCCCGGCTAGGTGATTATCTAGCCTTCTTTTGAAGACCCCTGGGGTAGAAGCGAGAACCACTTCCCTTGGAAGTTGGTTCCAGATCCTAGCCACCCTGACTGTGAAGTAGTGCCTCCTGATATCTAGCCTGAATCTACTCTCAGTCAATTTACGGCCATTATTCCTTGCTATTTCTGGTAGTGCTCAGGGAAACAGGGATTCTCTCATTGCCTGCTGGTCCTCCTTGGCCAGTTCATAGACGGCCACCAGATCTCCTCTCAGCCTTCTCTTGTGGAGGCTGATCAGGTTCAGGTCCGATCATGTGAGTGGTCCTCCTCTGGACCCTCTCGATGCTGGCCACATCCCTCCTGAAATCCAGCACCCAGAACTGGACACAGTACTCCAACTGCAGCCTGACCAGCGTCGCATAGACGGGGAGAATCACCTCCTTGGACCTGCTCATGATGCATCTGTGGATGCATGACAAGGTGCGTTTAGCCTTCCTCACCACATTCCCACACTGGTGGCCCATGTTCATTTTGGAATCAATAATGACTCCAAGATCCTTCTCTGCTTCTTTGCTGATGAGAAGGGAGTTCCCCAGCCTGTAGGTATGTTGCTGGTTCTTCCTCCCCAGATGCAATACCTTGCAATTGTCAGTATTGAAACCCATCCTGTTCTCATCCGCCCACCCCTGTAACCTGTCCAGATCTAGTTGCAGCCTGTCCCTCTCCTCTAGCATGCCCACTTCTCCCCATATCTTAGTGTCATCCACAAATTTGAACAAGGTGCTTTTCACCCCCTTGTCCAAGTCGCTGATGAAGATGTTGAACAGTGTGGGCCTGAGGACTAAGCCCTGGGGAACCCCACTGCCCACATCCCTCCAGGTCGAAAATGACCTATCCACCATCACTCTCTGGGCGTGGCCCTCCAGCCAATTTGTAACCCATCTGACTGTGTAGGCATCGACACCACAGTCGCCTAATTTTTTAATGAGAATGGGGTGAGAGACAGTGTTGAAGGCCTTCCTAAAGTCCAGAGAGACTATATCCACCACGACACCTGCACCCAAGGATTTTGTGACCTGGCCATAGAAGGCCACCAGGTTGGTCTGACAGGACCTGCCTCAAATGAACCCATGTTTGTTGCCCCTAAGCATAATCTCCCCTGCTGGTCCCTCGCAGATGTGCTCCTGGATAATTTTCTCAAACAGCTTTCCCAGGACCAAGGTAAGACTAACGGGCCTATAGTTTCCTGAGTCCTCCTTCCTCCCTTTTTTGAAAACGGGGACCACATTGGCCCTTTTCCAGTCCTCTGGCACCTTGCCAGAGCACCACGAGCACTCGTAAAGGTGTGCCGGGGTCCTGCTATGACCTCTGCTAATTCCCTCAGCACTCTGGGGTGGAGATCATCAGGGCCTGCTGATTTGAACACATTTAGTCCCACCAGAAGTTCCCTGACTAGGTCCTCACTGACCCTGGGCCTGGCTGCGCCTCCCCTGGGTCCGTCAGGGATCCCAGGGGGGAGGATGGTCCAGTCCCTGATCAGAAAAATGGAGTCAAAGAAATTGTTAAAGAGGTTAGCTTTGTCGTCTGGTGTGACCACCAGATTTCCTAGCATGTCCTGCAGAGGCCCCACGTTACCTGGTACCTTCTTTTTACCCCCTATGTATTTTAAAAAAGGACTTATTGTTATCTTTAATCTGGGTCACTAGTCCCAGTTCCATCTCTGCCTTGGCCTTCCTAACAGCCCCCCTACAATCTTGAACAATGGAGGTATAATCGTCCTTGGTGATGGCCCCTCCCTTCTATTGGGTGTAAGCCTCCCTTCCATGTTGAAAAGACCTGTAATGGGGAAGCCACACTTCCAGAGTAGCCAGCCTCTTCATGATGGCAATTCACAGATTCACTTTCCTTCTTTACTCCAGACTTGTTTGCTTCTTTCCAAACTAAAGTTTTGGAATCCTTTCCTGACACATTTTCATAGTTGTCTAGCCAACTATGAAGCGTGTGGGAGCATGCGAGTGTGTGTGCAGATATGTGGGGTGTGAGTGAGTATGGAGTTTGTGGTGGGGGAGGGTGACTGGGGTGTGTGAAGGGGTGTGGAGTCTGCATGTATGGCAGTGCAAGGGGGGGGCATACGTGTATGGTGGAGTCTGCATGTGGGACTTGCCCTACAAACACACACACACACACACACACACACACACACACACTCCCCCCTCTCTCTCTCCCTCCCTCCCTCATTGCATGGATGCATGCACATACCCCCTTCCCTGTTCCTGGGCCCTGGTTACCAGCACAGGCCCCATGCTCCCCTGGTCTGGCCATGCAGCCAGGAGCCACATGGTGCAGGAGTGGCCAGTCGTCAGGCATGGAAGCTCTGAAAGTGGCAGCAGGCAATGGGAGTGGGAGTGAGTGGGCATGTGGCAGCGCAGCGACAGCTGGGCAGGAGTTCAGGGCCTGCACCGATGTCCTGGGGCCAATGTCAGCAGGGCTGAAAGCAGAGCAGAAGGAGCATAGGGTCCTGGCCAGCAGGGGCTCAATTGGGCCAGGCTGGCTCCCCTCTGTCCCTGCTGGTGCAGCCTAGCCCAGCTCCATAGACCCCTGACAGCCTATGCCCCACACTCCTGCTGCCCCACTTTGGGCCCTGCTGGCACTGGCCCTGGGACACCGGTGTGGCCCCACCCTCTCGCCCAACTATTGCTGCATTCCCATGTACCTGCTCGCTCCCACTCCCCCTCCAACCCCTGCTGCCACTTTCCCCACTTTCCTGCCTACTGCCACAGCACTCCAGCACCACATGGTTCCCAGCTGCATGACCACGACCACAGAACTCAGC
>NW_005842500.1:327695-342338 GCF_000455745.1 Alligator sinensis | reverse complement strand
CCCGGCCCTGAGGACTGGGGTGATCACTCACAGACCTCCCTGCCTCCCTCCCCTGCTTCTCCTTATCTGAATTTCCCTCTGGCACAGGGAGGCAGGAACAGCCCCATAGTCCCAGGCCAGAAGCCTCTACTAGGCAGGGGCTTCCAGTTAGGGTAAGGGGGAATGAGTGAGTCTTGCTGTTGGGTCCTGCCACCAGCTCCCCCTGGGTCCTACTGCCCCTGTCATCTTTGACAGGTAGCCAGGAGCAGATAAATATTACTTTTCTAAATTTTTTAGAAGCCCAATTGGCCAGTAGAATGACCTGGTGGGCCGGATTCAGTCCATGGGCTATATTTTGCCCACCCCAATGTATACTGCTAGACATTTCGTATTGTACGTGTTTAACAAACACAGTTAGATGGACCTCACCTGGCCAATGTAGTTCCTTCATGGTAAACACATGTTGCATAAAGAGCAGAGAACATACCACCAGTGATGATATTTCACTAACCCTAGCAGAAATGTTGCTTGTTAGACTCTAATACATTGCATTCTTCCAGATGTTCTGTCACTCCTAAAGACTTTTTCATAGACAAATGAATCTCTTTTGTAGTGGCAGCTTATTCAGACACAGGTTCTTCAGTGAAAATATCCTTTTCTTCAAAGATTCCATAGTGCAGGAACCAAAGCCTGTTGCCTCCCATTCCTTGATCTATTTGTAGTCCAGGGTCCCATCTGGTTCGAGGATGACTACATCCCACAGTGTTACACAACAAAGACAGCAATGCCATATATGCTTGCAAACCAGGCTCTAGGCTGTAACAGTAACTGCAACTACATCAGTTGCTCTGACTTAGGCTGAGACCAGGCAGTTCTGTTCCTTTCTGGGCAATGAGAGCAGTAATAATCAGTGATCAACAAATTTTAATTTATTTAGAAGGGAAACATTTCACAGAAAACATAGCTTAAAAATAGCTGTATGTTTATCTGTTCCATAAGGCTTTCCATTCCTGGATTGGGAAGACTCGCCTTTAGACTGTCTCCACACAGTCTCTCTGCCTGTATCAGCCTGCCTAGCTCCAGGGACACAGGGACAGTATCAAAACATTGCCTGCCACACCCAGCACATAGTCCAGCAGATGAAATGTATCTCAGGTCAGTACACTCTACTCCTCAGAGCGCACACAGAGCTGTTTTGAGGTGGTGTTATCCAGGACACTTGGAAGTCTAAGTTTTGGAGTCAGCATCTCAGTGAGAATCACAAAGCAGTTCCCCTTTCTCAGACTTTCGTTTCAGGTAACCTTCAGGCTTGAATATTTATATATTGACTGTGAATACAATGGACCTAGTGGAGTCCCTGGTGGAAGTGGGCAGGATCCTAAACATTCTCCAGATAAACACTAGGGCTTTGCGAAGCTTTGCTCCCTGATTAGATTTGGCAGTGGCTGAATCTCTGAATCCGAATCAAATTAGAGGATCCTTTAATCTCTCCAAATCTAATCGGTACCTTCCAAATCGATTCAGAAAGCTTTGGTGATCTGGACATAGATACAACTTTAATTGTTTTTTCTACATACCTCAAGGTACCAGGTGGCTCATGAATGCTGTGATGGTGGGGTACATGGAGTGTCCACAGAAGCTCAGGGGGCTCCCCAGTATGCTTAGCAGCAGACCTGGAAGTGGACCAGAAGCACTGCTGGTCCACTTCTGAGTCAGCCAGAGATCATGCACCCCCCAAACCCCTCTGGCTTGACGACTGGTGCCTCCTGTGTCTTCCGGGGCCAGCCAATCGCTAAGCCGGGAGGGCGCAGGGGAGCCCCCCAGTGCACTCCCCAGTGGACCTGGAAGTAGACCGGAAGTACTTCTGGTCCACTTCTGGGTTCACTGCCAAGCACGTGAGGGCCCCCCACCCATGCTCCTGTGGGATGCTCTATTCGCCCCAGCATTGCAGTATTCGTGAGCTGTGCCTGGTACCTCGACGTATGTAGAAAAAACATTTAAAGCTGTGTCTATGTCCGAATTGCTGATTCTCTGAATCAGCATCAAATCTTCAGATTTGGATTTAGCTGAATCAAATCAGGGACAGTGATCTGAATCAACAAATCAAATCACTGTCCCTGATTCGGGCTGAATCCAAATCCAAATTGAATAGGGCCCGTTTTGCACATCCCTAATAACCACCCAAGTAATAATCATTGCGTCATGCAGAGAGATTCCTAAGGGGAAAAGCCACCTAAGCAAACTCAGGCGGAAGAGGAAGAAGTGATACTTCTGAGACAGTATCTTGTGAAGAACTCAGAGCATTTATAACTTTGCTAGCTGAAAGGGCACCATGGACATTTATACACATGCTCAGGGAGTCAGGGAAGGGGAGGGGAGGCTGTGAGAGCCGCTCTAATTACAGCTTCTGGAGTGTCTCGTGTATCAGCGTCCGTGCACTTCAAAATGGTGGTGGGAGGATTTTAGCTAAAGCTTATAGAATAAGCTTTAGTTAAAGCACCCCCGCTGCCATTTTGAAGTGCAGGGACACTGATAAATGAGATGCTGGGGGATGCTGGAGCACAGTAATTACCATGCTCCAACAGACTCGATTAATTGAGTTTGCTCAGATGTGCTATAATTACAGTGCATCAGAGCAGCCTCATTCCTCATGTATAGGCACCCCATGATAGCAAATAGAACTTAGTATTGATAGGGCAGAAGCATTGCACTTCAAAAGAAATAACTTTAACTCCTTATATATATTATACGGTTTTCAACTGGACTATATTGGAAGAAAGATCTGGGCTTCACTGTGGGCACCTCAGCCCTACTCCATGGGCAGCAGCAGTGCAAAAGCAAGAAAAATGTAAGAACACATGAGAATGGGATGGACTGTCCTCCACAGAATACCATAATGGCATGTACACAAAAAAGGTGGCACTGGGGCTGGCAGGCCATCTTTGCTCAATAGGGAAGTTGCAGATCTTCTAAAAAAGAAAAGGGAGACTTACCAACAATGGACGCTAGGAATAGGGCCCCAAGGAGATCTACATAAGATTGGCCCACACCTGTAGGGGGCTGATTAGAAAAGCAAAGGCAGTGACTAAATTCAGGTTAGCAACTGAAATCAAGGACAATAAAAAGTTCTTCTATAAGTATGTACGTAATAGGAGAAAAACCAGTGGAAATGTGGGACCACTGCTCAATGCATCTGGACATCTGATCACCAACACCAAGGTGAAAACTGAACTGCTGAATGAGTACTTTGTATCTGTATTCCACCAGTCTAAGAGTGATAGCCTGCCAATTGCAAATATGACACAGAATAGTCATAGAAAGATGATCACCTGTCAACAGACAATGTAGAGGTGGTGAAAGACAAGCTAGAGAGGCTGGAGCCAGAAGCAGTGGCAGCACAGCAGCTGAGAGGAGGCGAGTCCTCGGTGCCCAGAGCAGGGCACAGGGTGGGAGAAGCCTGGCGGTGCAGGAAGGCCTGGAGAGGCACTTCAGTGGTTGCACAGAGGAGACCCATTGAGCTGCATCCTGACCACCACCACCATCTGAGGGAGCGTGAGTCATTGTGCCCTTGGGTCTCACTGGGGAAGGTCATTTGGGGCAGGCAACCCAGAGAAAGAGGCTGGGTGAGCAGTCCCCTGCCCAGGCAAGGGCCTGAAGTGAGGGGGCCCATGGTGCTTCCTGAACACCACCCACTCTGAGCAGGGATATATAGATTAAGGAATAATATTATTAAGAATGTTTGTGTCTGCACCTTATATTTTGTAATTGAGATGTTGTATTATGATGTTGCATTGCATTGATGTTGCTGCAATTATTTGGTTGTGATGGGTAAATAGTGGTATCATAGAACAAAGTAATTTCTGATTTTATTTTGTGGGTATATTGTTTTCTCTGTTGTGGTTAGGAGTGATTTTCCCACAGTGTTATCTAGGGTTTGACCTGGGTTATTGGTAAATGTTCACTATGTAAATATATGTATATGATATTTAGCTTTATGTTTAGGTATATTATAATTCCATAAACTGTAAATAGTTAAGAGCATTGGCATGGAGTTGACTCTATAGAGGAAAGAGGGACCCACGGTCATATCACCAGTGTCCCTCTCACAGCACTGTTGCCTGTCTCATCTATCCCTTCCAATTGAGGACAGGCACACCCTTGTGTGTTCCCGGATTACACTAGCCAATTCCTGCTAGCACATACCACAGCTCTGCCACATCCCACTGCCATCTGTCTGGGATCTCTCCATCACATCCTTCTCTTCTGGCTGCTCCTAGCTTCCACTTCCTCCAGTTCCCTGGGGACTTCTAGGAGTTGTATTTCACATTGCAGTTCACATTACAGTACATTCCTCCTCCATAAAGCATGGTGCCCCCCTCTCCCCATATAAAATAGACACACGGTACTGACATAGGGGTGGGGATCTAGGAATGGACATATTTGTTCACTAATTGGCACAAACATGCTGTGCAGAGAGAGTAGAGTGTACCTGAGGGCAGACATGTTTCAGAATCAGAACAGCGGTGCTGTTGCAGAAGTTAGGAGCTGCATGCAGGAGTTAGGAGCTGTCATAAGCACACAGCACTGAGACAGGGTTTGGAGTTGAGAATGGGCATGTACGGTGGCTGGAACTGACACACACTACTGAGATTGAGGTGTGCAGCTGAGAACAGATAGTCCGAGTGCCTGGCACAAGCACAAACATTGACACAGTGCTGAGAAATGGAGAATGGGTATGCCCAGTGCTTGGCATTAATGCACAGTGCTGCTTGCACCCTGGCTGAACTCAGGATTTCCCCTGTACTGGGTTCTACACAGATCCCAAAGGAGATCAGGACCCTCACTTTTCTGAAGAGACACAGGAATAGGAAGGAGCACAGAATGGGAGAGATGTGCTAGACTTGGGGCACAAAGTTCCTTAAAGAATTAGGGAGCTGGTGGTCTAATTCCCTTGGGATCTGTTAATGGGGGAGCTGGTCTTTGAAATGGGGGAAACTTCTGCTGTGCCAGGTTAGCTTGCCTCCAGATGGAGGGGATCAGAAGTCATATGCCTTGGAGCTAGAACAGGGAGAGATAAAAGAGCAGCCTGGGTCAGACAGGATATGGTGGTGTGGGTCTGCCTCCTTTCCTACTTTTGGTGTTGGTGACTTCTGAGGGGCCTCTAGGACAAAAGCAATCACCCATTAGGGAGCAACATTTGGGATAATCATACTTAACTTTCTTCCTCACTGATTAAAAAAATGAAAAATATTTGAGAAGGAAATATTTGAGTAATACTTGGAGACCAATGAAAGGACACATTCCCTTACACCCTTGAACTTTTCAAGGGCAAAAGATGGGGAAAGTATGTATTTTCCCCTTTCAAGTTGTTTTTTAATTAAAAAAAATAATTTATATAGAAGTCTTTGAACTATGGTCTTAACTGCATAGTTGCTTTGCCTAGAGTGGTGGAAGGAGAGTGAGAATGTGATTGGGTTACAAACCTGTTTGCAATCATCTTTGTATGTTGATGATGTTATTTATTATGAACTTTAGATAATGTTAATATTTGAGTCTGATCTTAAATCTCATCTACACAGGAACATTGGAACAAATTCTTCCTTCAGTGAAATCAAAGATTCTTCATCCCTTGCCCTCCCTGGGCGCATCCCCATGAGCAGGCATGTGCTTTTCCCCGTGGACAAGTAGCAGCAGCACACCTTGTATTGCTGGAACTTGTCCCCAGGGAACACCTATGCCACACTCCGGTGTGCAGCAGATTACCCCAGCTGGGCAGGTGCTGGCCCCAGCAGCTTTACTTGGGGTCCTGGGAGAGCTGCAGCCAGTAGCCATGTGTGCTGCAAAGTAGCAGAGCGGGGAGTGCTTGCATGTGTGGTGTGTGGTGCTACAGTTGGGGCTGCAGCACCACATATTGCACATCCGTGCTCGTCTGGATGCATCCCCATCAGACAGTGCAACAACTGTGCACATTAGAATACTTTGGTAGGACGTCTGCTTTAAGTAATAAATACATTAAAGGAGTTGTCACTAGGTGTCAGCAGAAACTGGGTGGAAGGGAGGTCCGTTTCATTCACTGGGTGGTCAACTCTTACTTGGCCAGGCAGAAGGAAATAAACAAAATTTTCAGTATATCCCACTGCCAGCTGGGGTTCCTTAGACATTTTGACAAGAGATATTGTTAACAGTTGAGAAATGTTATAGCATCTGGAAATCACTTTGTAAAGCATCTAATTCATTGCTTTTAAGATTTTTTCAGAAAAAGATATTAAATGGATTTTATTGGACTCCCAATAAAATGGTTCCTTAAAGCAGTACTTACCTCAAATGACTACTGCTGGAGATGTGGAAACCATGTTGGGTCTCTTAGTCATATTTTTTATTTTGTCCTAAAAGTACTAGTTTTTGGCTTAGCATTTGCGTAGCACTTTCTAAGACACTTAAAATTAACATGGTACCGTCACCAGATTTATACATATTGGGGATTATAGATTCATTACCATTTTCTGTACACATGGCTAGCTATAATATTTTTGATGATTAAACGAGTAATTTTAAAGAAATGGAAAATTCCCAGCGTACCTTCATTCCCAGATTGGTTAAAAGAACTTATGCACACTGCATTAATGAAAAAGATACTGGACTCAATATGAAGCAGTATGATGCAATATGAATCATCTATTAAGTTTGTAAGTTGATTTGTTTGTGTCTTGGTATCCTTGAAATATATATGTATATTTGTTAGTTGGTTGTCAAGCTCTCGTCTTCCCCTAGTCTTTATTAAATTTATAGTATGTATGTTTAATTATCTATTTTGTAATACTTTTGTTTTATTTTCTTATTATTTTATTATTGTATTTTACTTATTAGTTCATATTTTATTGTTTTTGTGGGTTTTATTTTATTGTTATAATATGAAAATTAATCAATATTATCATTATAAACAAACAAACAAACAAAACCTAGACAAGAGCAGTAGCAAGGGAAAGCTGGGTGGGGGTCATCCAGTGGTGGAGATTCTACACTTTCCTGCTTTGTCATGATGAGAGAGAGGACTGCAGAGATGCTGTCTGCACCTCCATAGGTGTGCACTTAAATTTTTCCATGTTTCCTCATATTTATGATATATATTTTCCTCATGTTTCTTCATGTCTATGTTTTTCCTCACGATTTTCCCTTTTTTCATTTTTTATTTATTTTCCAAGAGATTTTGAGTGAATTTCTGGTGCTTTGTTAGGTTTCTTTTGTCCCTTCCATATGATTTGTTTTCTTAATTTTCTTTTTGTTTTCCATGTGTGCATGTGTTTGGTTCCATTTTTTCAGTTTCTTTTCTTTTTCATATGGGTTATTTATGCGTTTTTCTGTGATTTTTCTTCATTCACAGATTCATAGAATGCAGGCTGGAAGGGACCTTCAAAGATCATTGGGGTCAGTCCCCTGCACCAAGCAGGAAAGACAATGGGGGTCAAGTGACCCCAGCAATGTGACCACCCAGTCTCCTCTTGAAGATTTCCAGAGTAGGTGATTGCACCATCTCTGGCAGGAACTTATTCTACAGTCTGGACACCCTAGCTGTGAAGAAGTTTGTCCTAGTGTTGAGCCTGAAACGGTCTTCCAGGAGTTTGTGACCATTGTTCCTGATTTTCCCCAAGAGTGCCCAGGTGAACAGTTGTTCACCAAGCCCTTGGGGTATGCCCCTGATGTAGTGGTAAGCTGCTACCAAGTCCCCTCTCAGCCTTCATTTCTTCAGGCTGAAGAGTGCCAGGTCCCTCAGCCTTACCTCATATGCCTTGCCATACAAGTCTCTGGTCATATGAATGGCCCTTCTCTGGACTCTCGTGAGTTTTTCCACATCCTTGTTGAAGTGCAGTGCCCAGAACTGGATGCAGTACTGCATCTGCAGTCTCACCAATGCCAAGCAGAGTGGAAGAATCACTTCCTTGGTTTTGCTGGAGATGCATCAATTGATGCACAGCAGAGTATTATTTGCCCTGCTGGCTACAGTGTCGCACTGCTGGCTTATGTTCATACTGTGGTCAATTATTACCCACAGGTCTCTTTCATTGGTAGTGCTAGTCAGATTGGCATTGTCAAGCCTGTAGGTGTGCAGGGGATTGTTCATTGCCAGGTGGAGCACTTTACATTTCTCAATGTTAAACCTCATCTGGTTCTGATCTGCCCAACTTGCCAGCCTTTCTAGGTCCACCTGTATCTGCAGCCTATCTTTGAGCGTGATCACGCTCCCCCATAACTTGGTGTCTTCCACAAACTTGGCCAGTGAGCTCTTCACCCCAACGTCCAAATCATTGATGAAGATATTAAAAAGGACTGGACCAAGCACCAACCCCTGAGGGACACCGCTGGCCACTTCTTGCCAAGATTACACAGATCCATTCAGTAGAACTCTCTGCATCCTACCCTGTAGCCAGCTTCATACCCACCTGACTGTCTCGCAGTTAAGTCCACTATCTTCTAATTTTCCTATGAGAACATCATGGGATACCAGATCAAAAGCTTTTTGGAAGTCAAGGCATACAATGTCAACCTCCTCTCTCTTATCCAGGTGGCAAGTTACCTGATCATACAAGGAGATGAGGTTGGTAAGACAAGACCTGCCCACAATGAAACCATGCTGGCTGTTGTTCAGAATCCTACCTTCTGCAAGTCTATCCCACCTTAATGAATTTTTCCAGGATTTTCCCTGGGATAGAAGTTAGGCTAATTCACCTGGCTCCTCCCTCTTCACCTTCTTGAAGATGCGCAAAACATTGGCCCTTTTCCAGTCCTCAGGGACCTCTCTAGAGCACCACAAGTTTTGGAAGAGCTTTGCCAGGGGTTCCACGTTGACTTCGGCCAGCTCCTTCAGCACCATCAGATGAAGTTCATTCAGGCCTGCTGATTTATATATGCCTAATTTTTTTAATTGGTCACACACCAGTTTTACAGCAATAGTAGGAAGGTGGTCGTTCCTACCCTGCTCCTTCTGTACCCTATCCGGCATGTTTTTCCCTTTGGCCCTGTGAAAGACCGAAGCGAAGTAGTCATTCAGGAGTTCAGTTTTCTCCTGAGCACTGGTAACCAGCTGTCCTGAGTTGCTGAGCAGTGGCCCCACACTCCCATTCATTTTCCTCCTGTTCCCTACGTACCTAAAGAAGGACTTCTTGTTGCCCTTGATCCCTATTACAAATTTTAGTTCAATTGCCACCTTAGCTCTTCTAATCTGTTTCCTACAAGTGTGGACCATTGTTGTATAGTCCTTCTTGGGGCATGTGCTAAGTTTCCATTGTTTGTATGCTTCTTTCTTAAGAGGACCACGATTTCCATAGTTAACCAAAAGGGCTTCCCAGCCCTTTTGCTACCTTTTCTCCACATGGGAATGGACTTCCTTTGCGCTTCAAGGATTGTGTCCTAAAGAAATGACCATTCTTCACGTACTCCTTTTGCCTTTGGTCCCTGGTCCCACAGCACTAGTGACCTGAGCTTGTTGAAATTTGCATTTTTGAAGTCCAAAACTTCAATCCTGCTATCTAGTTATTCTGGCTTGCAATGGATGGTGAACATGATGGTTTCATGGTCACTGTCGTCAAGGCTGCCCTCTGTTTAAGTCAGTCACCAAGTCATCTCCTTTGGCCAGGACCAAGTCTAGAAGAGCATTACCTCTGGTTGGCCCTTGTATATCCTGAGTCAAAAAAAGCTCTTTGATGTAGGTCAGAAAGGAAAGTGACCGATCTGACTTGGCTGAGTGTTCCTCCCAAGAGATGTCCGGGTAATTGAAGTCCCCCATGACGATCACTGTTTGTAGCGTGATGTGTCTTTTTGCATTCCCCCCCAACCCCAGGTACTTCATTTTTTCTCTAAATCTTTGTGGGTGTCATTTATTTCTTCTATTTTTCTTTTACTGTTAGTT
This sequence comes from Alligator sinensis, assembly GCF_000455745.1. Classification (NCBI taxonomy): domain Eukaryota; kingdom Metazoa; phylum Chordata; order Crocodylia; family Alligatoridae; genus Alligator; species Alligator sinensis. The sequence continues at coordinate 332,455 of NW_005842500.1, read as the reverse complement.
TTGAGTTAGGTTTTATTTTTGTCAATTCCCATTTAGTTTTGTATGCATTTTATCTTGTTATTTTTCTATCTCTTTGTTGTCTGTTTAAATACCTTTTCATGTTTTATAGGTTTATTCTCTTTCATGTTTTTCTTGCATTTTCATTTATTATGTTATCCTTTTGTGTGTTCTTCTATATGCAGTTATAAGTTGTGTTTTTCTCTTGTTTTCTCATTTTTCATGTTTTAACTTTTGTCCTTATGCACATTTTTATGTTTTCTGTTTTGTATTATTTTGCACTTTGTTTTTCTTTTTTTCTTGCTCATTTTAATGTTGTTCTGTTTTTTTCTTGATTGTATTATTTCTTTAGTTTTCTGGGAGTATTATTAGTATCATCTTTCACAGACACCTTAGACACAGGTTGCAGATACCCAGGGCCCCATGGACCACAGGTTGAAAACCACCGGACTTGATGACCTCCTGAAGTCCTTTCCAGCCCTAATTTTCTATGATTCTATACTGGACAACCAAACGAAATTCAGCAAAGATCAATGTAAGGTGCTATGCCCAGGGCAAAAAAAACAAATGGACAAAGTGTACAAATACAAAATAAGAGATGTTTGGCTAAGCAGTAGCTCTAAGAAGGATGTAGGAGTTTGGGTGAATTACTGACTCAGCATGAACCAGCAATCTGACTCAGTCCCCAAAAAACCTAAGTTCAGTTCTGTACTACATTAACAGAAGTATTACAAGACAAAGGGAGGTAACAGTACTGCTCTACCCAGCAGTGGCCATGTGTTTGGTAGAGTATTGTGTGCAGTTCTGGGCTCTGTAATCTTAGAAGGATATAGACAAATTGGTGAGGATCTGGAATTGAATGAAGATGATAAAGAGGTTAGAAAGCAAGCTGGATGAGAAAGGCTGAGTGTACTACGCATGTTTAATTTGAGGAAAAGGAGATAAAGGGGGCAAACCTGATAGCAGTTTCCAAATATTTGAAATGCTGTTATAAAGAAGAGAGAAAGCAACTGTTATTCTTGTCCTCTGTGGCAAGGAAGAGGTTTAAACACAAAATATGGGTTTAAACTGAAGCAAAGCAGACTTAGTTAGATATCGGAATAGTTGGTGAAAGAAACTGCTCAGGAACGTTGTGGAATCTCCTTCATTGGAGGTTTTCAAAAAGAGGCTGGATGGGCATTTGTCTGGGACATGCTGGAGATCACCGCAGGGTATGTTTGGTCAAGCTAGTTGAGCTGACCACTTTTACTTCTGCTGCTGGCTTTGGCCAAGGACCCACTGTTCAGAGCCCTTGCCTCTTATGCAGCCAGGCTAGTGGATAATACCTGGAGGCCACCCCAGGCTTGTTAGCAATGCAAAACAAACAAAGGAAGTTATTTGTTTACATTACCACCTAGCTGTTCTCTAGTGGTTCTTCCAGGCTTGACCCCCTGGCTGCCTCTTATCTTTCAGAGACTTTGCAGAGCTTGCAGGCTTGTGCAGCAAAGCAAATGATCAAACAAACAAACAGAGAAGAACCCTACTCTGAGCTCAGTGTCTTTTATCCTTCCTACTCTGGGCTCAGTGGCTAATCCTCTCTCACTCCCCACACCTGTGTCAGCTCCGTTGCTGCAGGGCTCATTATGTGCCAGGACCTGGTTCCCCAGCCTCCGGTGAGTTCTCCTAGGTCTGGGGTGGGTGTGCAGAGGTGCTTCTGGGGTGTGGGGTTGTTCAGACTCCCCCAAACCCCTAGTAACAGGGCAGGGCCCTGTTATAGAGAGACACAAAAGGTAAAACAGGTACCTGTTTGTTACACTGGGTTGAAATCCCTGGGAAGTTCTATCATGGAGTCTAGCATTAAACAGCCTTCCATCTTTCAGTATTTCTGAAAAACAAATATAATACACTATGAGTTATTAGTGTTTTGTATTCAGTTAAGTAGGAATAGTGCTCTGATTCTTGACCCAAGAACTCTATATTTCTATTTTTCTACATGGAAATAACTGGGTAGTATTGGTAACTGGTATGGTGCAATTCTATTTTTTAGGATGCTTCTATTTTGTCTGAAGTATAGACTCCTTTCTGAAAGTGACAATTAGTAAGACACCAAGGGCTGCTTGCAGACATTAAAAATAAATAAATGTGCTTTACTAGAAGAAGCAGCATGTTGCTTCAAACCAGGTCAACAGAGTCTGTCTAGAACAGGTGCTTCAGTGGGGCTTTTTGGCACTTCAGATATAAGTGGAGTCACTCAACTATTAGATAAAAGTGCTAAAAAGGCCTCACTAAAGCGCCTGATCTATACAGATGTTGAGCAAGCTGGGTCCAATTAATGAACCTCAGGGCATACACTGGGCTTGGTATGGGAGTGCACTGAGTTTGAAGCAAAGCACTGTTTGGGGAGTGGGGGGAGGAGTTTAACAACTACAAGCAGCTAAGTTGCCTTTTACTTTTGAGTATGTGATACCTTGTACTGATGTGAGTGATCTAGAGTTTAAATCCAAGTGCCATACGCCACTTTATTCCATAGACATAGGATCTTTGTGAGTTGGCTGGGAAATGTGAGATGCAAATTATTAGTGCTCTATAGATACCAGAACATATTTGTGGGGTTTTTTGTTTTGTTTTTGTACTACTTGTACAAAGGTATCAAATTATTAATTAAGTCTCCTGTGTGATTTAGGAATTTGTTTATACAGGTAACTCCCACCCCATTCCCTGCCTTCATTCATCTAAGTCAGTGAATCTTTGCCAGGGTGCCACACAGTGTTAGCACTGTGTGCAAACATGATTCCCAAGATAAACCAGAGATTTCAAACAGAAATCCATTGTGTTAAATACATACTAACCTGTTGTGATCTTTCTGAGCCTTTTGAACCAGGGTCTGGCATCAAAAGTATATTGTTCTCTGTGCCCAGGCCCAATTGACTCAGAGACACTTGGGATCCAGTTACAACATGCTGATGACTGCCCACTAGAAGGTCTATGGCAGCGATGTTCAACCTTTCTGATGCACAGGCTGGAGGAGTGTGGCACAGCCAGTCAGAAGGCTGGATCTAGCATACAAACCAACCTCATGTACCAGATCTGGCCACAATGTCAGGTCAGGGACCATGCTCTGGGTCCAACCTCATCTGCTGGGTTCAGGGCTGCGTGCTGGGTGTGACTGTAAATCAACCCAGTGTGTCAGATCTGGGGCCATGAACTGTCCCATGTGCTGGGTGTGGGGCCACACTTTGGGTGTGATCCCACACACTAGGGCCATCCCTGCACACCAGGTCCAGGGCTGCATGCCAGGTCTAATCCCATGCACCAGGTTTTTTTCATAGATTCATAGATGTAAGGGGCTGGAAGGGACCTCACGAGATCATCAGGTCCAGCCCACCTGTGCTTGGGCAGGAAAGATGCTGGGCTCATCTAACCCCAGCAAAGGTGAGTGTCCAGACATTTTTTGAAGATTTCCAGAGTACATGATTATACCACCCTGAGGGGGAGTCTATTCCATACTCTGGACACTCGAACTATAAAGAAGTTTTTCCTTATGTCCAATCTAAAGCCATCTTCTAGTAACTTATGACCATTATTCCTTGTCTTCCCCTGTAATCTAGTTACTGACGCTACACAGAAAGCTAAAGTATTTAATATTTTTTTACTTCCGATTTTACAAATAGAGGCAGCTACCAGATGACAAGTACAGTTGGCAGCAGAAATAAGGAAGGAGACAAACAACCTACAATAATGGCAGAACAGCTTAGGGATTACTTGGAGAAGCAAGATGCTTTCAATTTGGTAGGCCCAGAGGGAAGCACATAAGGATGCTGAAGAACTTGGCTGAAGTCATTACAAAGCCACTGGCTATTGGCTCTTTGAGAACTTGTGGAGTTTGGGTGAGGTCCTAGATGATTAGAAAAAGGCAAATATAATGCTCACCTTTTAGGGGAAGGAGGAGGATCTGGGGGACTACAGACTAGGCAGTCTGACATCTAACCTGGAAAGTTCATGGAACAGTTCTTCAAGAAATCCATTGTGAAACACCTAGAAAAGAATAAGGTGATCAGCAAGGATCCGGGTTTTCCGTTTCCTATGGAAAAACGGAGAAAACCTTGGATTCCCTGTTTTTATAGGAGAAAATGTGGATTTGCCTTTTTAGTAGAGAAATCCATGGATTCTCCACTTTTGCAAAGAGCTCTTGCACAACTCCAGCCTGCAAGAGCTGATTGCAGAAAGGGCAGGAACCCCCCAGCCCTGGCCGGAGGAGGAGGGAGAAGGGGAAGGGTGGGGCCTGACCCTCCGAGTCAGCCAAGGCTGGGCTCAGGCTCAGACTTGCACTTCGCCCCTAGATCCTAGAGGTAAGTGGGGCTGTGGGGCAGGGCTGGGGAAGGTGGCTGGGGGCTGAGGGATCAGGGGGTGCTGCTGGCCCCAGGCAGCACATCACAGCCAGGAGCAGGGCCAGGGGGTGAGGGCAGGGGTGCCCCTCTGCAGGGGGCCTTGCGGACAAGTGATGCGGGGCACAGTGTGGTGGTGCCCACCATGTGCAGGGACTCTGTGGCCGGCTCTGCAGTGGTGGTGAGGGATGGTGGTGGGGGGGCTTGCACATGGTGGCCACTGCTGCTTACCTGTGGGGCCATGCCAGTGGTGACAGCTGCTGTATACAAAACCTCCCCGTGCTGCCGCTGCCCCTGCAGAGCCATGCCCAGAGCTTTGCAGCCAGCCACAGGGTGACAGCAGCAGTGTGGTGGTGGCTGTGGCCACTGCACAGCGTAGGATAGTAGTGGGGATGGCTG
>NW_005842500.1:325054-327197 GCF_000455745.1 Alligator sinensis | reverse complement strand
TGGCATGGCCCCACACGTAAATGGCAGCAGCCACCACGTGCAAGGCCCCCCCCATACACCCCCAGCCACCATCCCTCGCCGCCACTGCAGAGCTGGCCACAGAGCTGTGCAGCCGGCCGCATGTGAGCCTCCCCCTCCCCCTGCCCCGGGCAGCTGGCCGGGCAGCATATGTGCAGCCAGCACATGGTGGCCATCACCACACAGTGCCCTGCATCGCTTCCTCACAAAGCCCCCTGCAGAGTGGCACCCCTGCCCTCCCCCCCTGGCCCTACTCCTGGCTGCAGTGTGCTGCCTGGGGCTGGCAGCACCCCCCACTCCCTTAGTCCCCAGCCACCTTCCCCAGCCAAGCCCCACAGCCCCCAAACCCCACTTACCTTTAGGATCCAGGGGCAAAGGGCATGGCTCCGTAGTGGCAGTGCTTGCCTGCAAAGTCCCTCCAGTCAGCATGCAGCCGCCACCCCACGTGCCACCGCGGAGCTGTGCAGCTAGTCACGGGGCATAAGCAGTGGTGCAGTGGCAGCTGCTGCATGCAACCCCCCCTTTCCACCCACCCAGCTGGGCGGCATGTATGTGGCTCGCACACTATGGTTGCCACTGCACTGCTGCTGCTGCACCCTGTGCCACTTGCCCACAAAGCCATGTGGGGTGCAGTGGCAGAGTTGCGGTGGTGGCCTCCATGTGTGAGCTCCCTGTCAGGCCAGGCAGTGCGTGTGTGGCCCGCAGAGTGGCACCCCTGCCCTCACCCCCTGGTCCTGGTCCTGCTTCTGGGAATGGGCACAGGAGCATGCTCCCCCACTTCTTGATCTACCCCCCCAGCACCTTCCCTTTCCCCTGCCCTGCACCACCTCTTCCCCCGGCACACACTTACCTGCTGGGGTGGGTGTCAGTGTCTGTGTGTGCCTCTGTGTCAGCATGTCTGTGTCTGGGGGGCTGTTGTGAAGGGCATCAGGAGGGCTGTTGAGGCAGTGGGGAGGAGTGCGGGGCACCAGCAGTGCTGGGGGGAGCTGTGAGGGGCCTTTAATTTTTATCATGGATTTGGGGGTTTTAATTGGAGAATTTGCCATTTTTAATCGGAGAAAACCAGGATCCCTGGTGATCAGGAAGAGTCAGCATGGTTTCACCAAAAGCAAGTCATGTCTGACCAACCTGATTTCCTTCTATGATAAAAGTAACAGGCTCGGTGGACAGAGCCAACCTGAGCAGGGTACAAATCAGCTCATGAGAGGCCTTGCCCCCACTCTGATCCCACATGCCCTGGATGTGAAGAAGCCGCTGCCACTAATGGTGGTAGCACCGGTGGTCAGGAGGAGGGGTAGTGAGCGGCCAAACGCAAAGCCAGTGGCAGCAGCATAGAGTCACCATGGCCACTCAGCCAGACTCTGCAGGGCCCCCCGCAAAGCATGAGGCCCAGGGCAGTTGTCCCAATTCACCCACACTCCAGGGATGGCCCTGTCTGTGGATGACATTAGCTATGATACTGATCTGATTGCTGATATGTGGCCTGGCAACTAAGGAGAGCAGCGTCTGGCTGGTAAGTCTCTTTTGGGGGAAAGGGAGAGGGGGGAAGGGAAGAGAAGAGGTGTGGAGGGCATAGATCGAGGTCCCTGAAGTGAGGGAGGGAGTGGGGCTGAAGCAGGGGCAGGGGCATGGGCAGGCACTTCCCAGCCAGGGCAGGACATGGGATGGAGCCGCAGCTCCTTTGGCGGGGGGCAGGGAAAGGGGGCAGCTGCTGCCACTACGTGCACCCTGGGAAGGCATGGGGGGGCAGGTGTCCCCGGATCTGTCCATGGGGGTGAGGGTGGGCTGCAGCTGTGGGCTGGGGTGTGCCAGGCTCTTCCCTAGGGGGAGTTGGGCTGGGCTGGGCTGCACTCAGGGCAGGTGGCACTGGAACTGGGAGCAGGGGCTATGGAGAATTTTGGGATGGCTGTATCCCCCACTCCCAGCGCTGCTGCCACCTCCCCCAAGTGCAGCCCCGGCTCAGCCCCCTCACCAAGAAGAGCCCAATACAGCCCTGGCCCCAGCCCAGAGTGGCATCCTGCCCTTGCCCTGTGCACAGATCAGAGGCCACACACCCACCATGTCCTCTAAGGGTGTGTGTAGTGGCTGGAGCCGGCTCCCCCTCCCCGCTCCCCCCCTGCCCACC
>NW_005842500.1:322886-324349 GCF_000455745.1 Alligator sinensis | reverse complement strand
GCCGGGCTGTGCCGCCTCCCCGTGTATACACTGCTGCGGGGAATACATGGGTGCAGTGTATACATGGACTAATTTACAAAAATACAATTTTCCGCAGGTTATACGTGGGTGCGGCTTGTACCCGTGGGCAGGCTATATGCGTGAAAATAGCACACATCAGAGCAGGTGTCAGGCATGTGTGTAGGTGTCCATGGTCTGCAATCAATCAGATGAGATTCAACAAGGACAAATGTTAAGCCCTGCACTTGGGGCAAAATAACCATATACATGAATACATACCAGGCAGTGACTGGCTAGGCTGCAGTACTGCAGAGAAGGACCTGGGAATTATGGTGGACCTTAAGCTGAATATGAGCCAACAGTGTGCTCTTGTTGCAAAAAAAGCCAACAGTGTATTGGGTTGTATCAACAGGAGTGTCACTTGCAAATCAAGGGAAATGATTCTTAGCCTTTATTCAGTACTGGTGAGACCTCACCTAGAGTACTGTGTCCTGTTTTGGGCCCCACACTAAGAAGGACATAGACAATATAGAAAGAGATCAGTACAGGGCCAAAAAAAAGGAAAAGAAAAGAAAAGAAAAAAAAGATTAGAAGCTTGGGAGGCATTACTTATAAAGAAAATCTGAAAGAGCTAGGGTTATTCATCCTGGAGAAGAGAAAATTGGGGGGGGATTTGATAAGTCTTTAAATACCTGAAGGGTAATTATAGAGAAGGTGGAGATGGGCTTTTCTCTGTGGCTGTGGCTTTGAGCTGCAGCAGGGGAAATTTAGGTTGGAGTTTAGGAGGAACTTTCTGACAGTAAGAGTGCTCAACCATTAGAACAAGCTACCTAGAGAAGTTATAGAATCTACTGTATGTCCTTGGAAAGTTTCAAAAGCAGGTTAGACAGACACTTGACTGGAATAATTTAGTCAGGGATGATCCTGCCCTGAGCAGGAGCTGGACTTAATGGACTTGTGAGGTCCCTTGCAGCCCTACTTTCCTGATTCCTGTGATCTTCCCCATGAAATTGGTCTTGATATAGCAATGGATATGCCCTAGAATCCTGGGGAAAACAACTGTTTTGATGGTAGAGAAAAGCAATAGAGAGCATTTAAATGTGACCAGTTCTTCCCACCCATACTTACTTGGTGAAACTTAAGGTAGCACCTGACTACAGGTTGCAGTAAGCCCTTTCTGAATGAAGTAATATAGAAAAAGCTAATGGGAGTTGTCTCAGGTCACCTCAGTGCCTGCTCCTAGGGAGTAGAAACTGCCAGGGAGAGAGAGCCCTGGCAGAACATAACGAGCACAGCTGTGGGTTGCCAGGGCAGCTAATGTGAGTTAGCTGGCCAGAAGGGGGCAGGGCCTGGCCCTCATAAAGCCCAGGGCTGAGGCCAGGCTGGCAGTTCTCTGCCAACAGCCAGGGAGGTAGGAGCTTGGAAATCCTGGAGCTAGAATGTGAGCATTGCAAGAACCGCTC